>NW_027207640.1:0-167434 GCF_963455315.2 Globicephala melas | reverse complement strand
AGGTCTTGAAAGGTTTCTGTCTGAGAGTCGGGCCTGATTTGAATTCACTTCAGAGTACCTAGCCCAGGATATTTCTTGAGGGCAGGGCTGTGTTTGCGAAGCCGCAGGCCGCAGGCCTTGTGAATGATAGGTGCCCTTCGCAGGGTTTCTAAGGTTGTTACGGCAGTGTGCCACAAGGCGGCAGCACTGCTCCGTGTCCTCTCGGGTAACTTGGGGAAAGAAAGCCTTAGCGGGGGTCCCGGTGTTGGACGGGACATGGGGAGTCGAACGTGGCTAAACACACACCCCAGGGCTTGTGTATCCTCGCCTCCTGCCGCTTAACCTGCACTGCCCCACCCCAGGCCTATCGCAAGACTTGCAAGTGGGCTACTCGGAGGGTGCCGTGCTTCGCAGCTGGGGCGACTCTAATGAAGTGGGCTGGAGGCGGGAACCTGCCTAGCAGGAGCCCTGGAGAGCCGGTTTCCTCACAGCTCTTCCCTCTCAGCTGCTCCACCGTCCCTTGGGTACACCGGGCTTTGCTTACCCGTAGGAGGGCCACGTTGGACCGGGAGACCGTGGTACCACACGGGGGAGAATGGGCACTAGAGGTCCCAGGGGCCGCTGGTCAGGTGGCACGTCCTCCTCCCTTGCTCCCTCAGCAGCAGCATACTCCAGCCGTGGGACCCAGGCCCGCCTAGGCTCCAGGGGTGTGTCTCCAGCCGACGACGTCAAAGAGGCCTGAGGTAACAGAGGAAAGGCATTTCTTACCCCCTTCCTTGCCTTGTCATCGAATAGTCCTTATCCCTTTCGGCATAGTTTATATACAACGTTGCGTCTGTTTGAGCTCTACGACCCTTTGATGCAGTTATAAACCTAGCTGCACCCGTAGCGTTTCGGGTTCTTTGCCCTGTCGGTTTATTGAGGAATGTTTTGTAGCACTCCCTGTGCTTTCGGTTGGGTCGCCCTTGATGAGAACTTTTTGATACGTTGACTGTCTGTCTGGGAATCCCAGCCTCCTACTTCCCCCTTTCCCGGTCTCCAATTTCCCCCTATGGGAACTCCACGCTTGTCTCTTCCCTTTGTGAACCTGTGTTTCCTTTGTATGCTGCTTCCTTTGTATCCCTATTTAGACTGCACATGTAAGAGATAGCCTGCGATATGGGTCTTGCTGCCTCTAATTTACCAGAATTAGTGAGATCATCTACTGCTGCACCCATGCTGCTGCAAATAGTATGAGTTCATTTTGTTCTGTGGATGAGTGGTAGTCGAGGGAGTGTAGGTAGAACTCCTTTCTCCATTCACCCCGCGCTCGACATTTCGTTCCTTTGTATGTCTTGGCTGTGGTAAAGGGTAACACAACGACCACTGGGGTGCAAGTGCTTCCTTCCAGTGATGCTAGTCGCTGGTTATACGACCTGCAGCGGGTTTGCCGAATCTCGGGGTCCCTCCAGTGTTTAGTTTGGTAAGGAACTTGCCTATTGACCTTCATATCGGCTGTCACCAATTTACGATCCCGGCAACGGCAATGGTAGGCTTCCCTTTTGGGCATGCCCTCTTGAGCTCTGAACGCTTTTAGCGTTTGTGAGGACTGCAGCCAGGGAAACCCTCGTTGAACTTCCTTTGCACTCTCTAATCATGACAGATCCTGAGCATCTTTTCATTTGAATGTGCTGTTTTCTAAAACGCGGGTGAGTACCACTGAGGTCTCGAAAGGTTTCTGTCTGAGAGTCGGGCCTGATTTGAATTCACTTCAGAGTACCTAGCCCAGGATATTTCTTGAGGGCAGGGCTGTGTTTGCGAAGCCGCAGGCCGCAGGCCTTGTGAATGATAGGTGCCCTTCGGCAGGGTTTCTAAGGTTGTTACGGCAGTGTGCCACAAGGCGGCAGCACTGCTCCGTGTCCTCTCGGGTAACTTGGGGAAAGAAAGCCTTAGCGGGGGTCCCGGTGTTGGACGGGACATGGGGAGTCGAACGTGGCTAAACACACACCCCAGGGCTTGTGTATCCTCGCCTCCTGCCGCTTAACCTGCACTGCCCCACCCCAGGCCTATCGCAAGACTTGCAAGTGGGCTACTCGGAGGGTGCCGTGCTTCGCAGCTGGGGCGACTCTAATGAAGTGGGCTGGAGGCGGGAACCTGCCTAGCAGGAGCCCTGGAGAGCCGGTTTCCTCACAGCTCTTCCCTCTCAGCTGCTCCACCGTCCCTTGGGTACACCGGGCTTTGCTTACCCGTAGGAGGGCCACGTTGGACCGGGAGACCGTGACCACGCGGGGGAGAATGGGCACTAGAGGTCCCATGGGCCGCTGGTCAGGTGGCACGTCCTCCTCCCTTGCTCCCTCAGCAGCAGCATACTCCAGCCGTGGGACCCAGGCCCGCCTAGGCTCCAGGGGTGTGTCTCCAGCCGACGACGTCAAAGAGGCCTGAGGTAACAGAGGAAAGGCATTTCTTACCCCCTCCTTGCCTTGTCATCGAATAGTCCTTATCCCTTTCGGCATAGTTTATATTACAACGTTGCGTCTGTTTGAGCTCTACGACCCTTTGATGCAATTATAAACGTAGCTGCACCCGTAGGGTTTCGGGTTCTTTGCCCTGTCGGTTTATTGAGGAATGTTTTGTAGCACTCCCTGTGCTTTCGGTTGGGTCGCCCTTGATGAGAACTTTTTGATACGTTGACTGTCTGTCTGGGAATCCCAGCCTCCTTCTTCCCCCTTCCCCGGTCTCCAATTTCCCCCTATGGGAACTCCACGCTTGTCTCTTCCCTTTGTGAACCTGTGTTTCCTTTGTATGCTGCTTCCTTTGTATCCCTATTTAGACTGCACATGTAAGAGATAGCCTGCGATATGGGTCTTGCTGCCTCTAATTTACCAGAATTAGTGAGATCATCTACTGCTCCACCCATGCTGCTGCAAATAGTATGAGTTCATTTTGTTCTGTGGATGAGTGGTAGTCGAGGGAGTGTTGGTGGTAGAACTCCTTTCTCCATTCACCCCGCGCTCGACATTTCGTTCCTTTGTGTGTCTTGGCTGTGGTAAAGGGTAACACAACGACCACTGGGGTGCAAGTGCTTCCTTCCAATGATGCTAGTCGCTGGTTATACGACCTGCAGCGGGTTTGCCGAATCTCGGGGTCCCTCCAGTGTTTAGTTTGGTAAGGAACTTGCCTATTGACCTTCATATCGGCTGTCACCAATTTACGATCCCGGCAACGGCAATGGTAGGCTTCCCTTTTGGGCATGCCCTCTTGAGCTCTGAACGCTTTTAGCGTTTGTGAGGACTGCAGCCAGGGAAACCCTCGTTGAACTTCCTTTGCACTCTCTAATCATGACAGATCCTGAGCATCTTTTCATTTGAATGTGCTGTTTTCTAAAACGCGGGTGAGTACCACTGAGGTCTCGAAAGGTTTCTGTCTGAGAGTCGGGCCTGATTTGAATTCACTTCAGAGTACCTAGCCCAGGATATTTCTTGAGGGCAGGGCTGTGTTTGCGAAGCCGCAGGCCGCAGGCCTTGTGAATGATAGGTGCCCTTCGGCAGGGTTTCTAAGGTTGTTACGGCAGTGTGCCACAAGGCGGCAGCACTGCTCCGTGTCCTCTCGGGTAACTTGGGGAAAGAAAGCCTTAGCGGGGGTCCCGGTGTTGGACGGGACATGGGGAGTCGAACGTGGCTAAACACACACCCCAGGGCTTGTGTATCCTCGCCTCCTGCCGCTTAACCTGCACTGCCCCACCCCAGGCCTATCGCAAGACTTGCAAGTGGGCTACTCGGAGGGTGCCGTGCTTCGCAGCTGGGGCGACTCTAATGAAGTGGGCTGGAGGCGGGAACCTGCCTAGCAGGAGCCCTGGAGAGCCGGTTTCCTCACAGCTCTTCCCTCTCAGCTGCTCCACCGTCCCTTGGGTACACCGGGCTTTGCTTACCCGTAGGAGGGCCACGTTGGACCGGGAGACCGTGGTACCACGCGGGGGAGAATGGGCACTAGAGGTCCCAGGGGCCGCTGGTCAGGTGGCACGTCCTCCTCCCTTGCTCCCTCAGCAGCAGCATACTCCAGCCGTGGGACCCAGGCCCGCCTAGGCTCCAGGGGTGTGTCTCCAGCCGACGACGTCAAAGAGGCCTGAGGTAACAGAGGAAAGGCATTTCTTACCCCCTCCTTGCCTTGTCATCGAATAGTCCTTATCCCTTTCGGCATAGTTTATATTACAACGTTGCGTCTGTTTGAGCTCTACGACCCTTTGATGCAATTATAAACGTAGCTGCACCCGTAGCGTTTCGGGTTCTTTGCCCTGTTGGTTTATTGAGGAATGTTTTGTAGCACTCCCTGTGCTTTCGGTTGGGTCGCCCTTGATGAGAACTTTTTGATACGTTGACTGTCTGTCTGGGAATCCCAGCCTCCTACTTCCCCCTTCCCCGGTCTCCAATTTCCCCCTATGGGAACTCCACGCTTGTCTCTTCCCTTTGTGAACCTGTGTTTCCTTTGTATGCTGCTTCCTTTGTATCCCTATTTAGACTGCACATGTAAGAGATAGCCTGCGATATGGGTCTTGCTGCCTCTAATTTACCAGAATTAGTGAGATCATCTACTGCTGCACCCATGCTGCTGCAAATAATATGAGTTCATTTTGTTCTGTGGATGAGTGGTAGTCGAGGGAGTGTAGGTAGAACTCCTTTCTCCATTCACCCCGCGCTCGACATTTCGTTCCTTTGTATGTCTTGGCTGTGGTAAAGGGTAACACAACGACCACTGGGGTGCAAGTGCTTCCTTCCAATGATGCTAGTCGCTGGTTATACGACCTGCAGCGGGTTTGCCGAATCTCGGGGTCCCTCCAGTGTTTAGTTCGGTAAGGAACTTGCCTATTGACCTTCATATCGGCTGTCACCAATTTACGATCCCGGCAACGGCAATGGTAGGCTTCCCTTTTGGGCATGCCCTCTTGAGCTCTGAACGCTTTTAGCGTTTGTGAGGACTGCAGCCAGGGAAACCCTCGTTGAACTTCCTTTGCACTCTCTAATCATGACAGATCCTGAGCATCTTTTCATTTGAATGTGCTGTTTTCTAAAACGCGGGTGAGTACCACTGAGGTCTCGAAAGGTTTCTGTCTGAGAGTCGGGCCTGATTTGAATTCACTTCAGAGTACCTAGCCCAGGATATTTCTTGAGGGCAGGGCTGTGTTTGCGAAGCCGCAGGCCGCAGGCCTTGTGAATGATAGGTGCCCTTCGGCAGGGTTTCTAAGGTTGTTACGGCGGTGTGCCACAAGGCGGCAGCACTGCTCCGTGTCCTCTCGGGTAACTTGGGGAAAGAAAGCCTTAGCGGGGGTCCCGGTGTTGGACGGGACATGGGGAGTCGAACGTGGCTAAACACACACCCCAGGGCTTGTGTATCCTCGCCTCCTGCCGCTTAACCTGCACTGCCCCACCCCAGGCCTATCGCAAGACTTGCAAGTGGGCTACTCGGAGGGTGCCGTGCTTCGCAGCTGGGGCGACTCTAATGAAGTGGGCTGGAGGCGGGAACCTGCCTAGCAGGAGCCCTGGAGAGCCGGTTTCCTCACAGCTCTTCCCTCTCAGCTGCTCCACCGTCCCTTGGGTACACCGGGCTTTGCTTACCCGTAGGAGGGCCACGTTGGACCGGGAGACCGTGGTACCACGCGGGGGAGAATGGGCACTAGAGGTCCCAGGGGCCGCTGGTCAGGTGGCACGTCCTCCTCCCTTGCTCCCTCAGCAGCAGCATACTCCAGCCGTGGGACCCAGGCCCGCCTAGGCTCCAGGGGTGTGTCTCCAGCCGACGACGTCAAAGAGGCCTGAGGTAACAGAGGAAAGGCATTTCTTACCCCCTCCTTGCCTTGTCATCGAATAGTCCTTATCCCTTTCGGCATAGTTTATATTACAACGTTGCGTCTGTTTGAGCTCTACGACCCTTTGATGCAATTATAAACGTAGCTGCACCCGTAGCGTTTCGGGTTCTTTGCCCTGTCGGTTTATTGAGGAATGTTTTGTAGCACTCCCTGTGCTTTCGGTTGGGTCGCCCTTGATGAGAACTTTTTGATACGTTGACTGTCTGTCTGGGAATCCCAGCCTCCTACTTCCCCCTTCCCCGGTCTCCAATTTCCCCCTATGGGAACTCCACGCTTGTCTCTTCCCTTTGTGAACCTGTGTTTCCTTTGTATGCTGCTTCCTTTGTATCCCTATTTAGACTGCACATGTAAGAGATAGCCTGCGATATGGGTCTTGCTGCCTCTAATTTACCAGAATTAGTGAGATCATCTACTGATGCACCCATGCTGCTGCAAATAATATGAGTTCATTTTGTTCTGTGGATGAGTGGTAGTCGAGGGAGTGTAGGTAGAACTCCTTTCTCCATTCACCCCGCGCTCGACATTTCGTTCCTTTGTATGTCTTGGCTGTGGTAAAGGGTAACACAACGACCACTGGGGTGCAAGTGCTTCCTTCCAATGATGCTAGTCGCTGGTTATACGACCTGCAGCGGGTTTGCCGAATCTCGGGGTCCCTCCAGTGTTTAGTTTGGTAAGGAACTTGCCTATTGACCTTCATATCGGCTGTCACCAATTTACGATCCCGGCAACGGCAATGGTAGGCTTCCCTTTTGGGCATGCCCTCTTGAGCTCTGAACGCTTTTAGCGTTTGTGAGGACTGCAGCCAGGGAAACCCTCGTTGAACTTCCTTTGCACTCTCTAATCATGACAGATCCTGAGCATCTTTTCATTTGAATGTGCTGTTTTCTAAAACGCGGGTGAGTACCACTGAGGTCTCGAAAGGTTTCTGTCTGAGAGTCGGGCCTGATTTGAATTCACTTCAGAGTACCTAGCCCAGGATATTTCTTGAGGGCAGGGCTGTGTTTGCGAAGCCGCAGGCCGCAGGCCTTGTGAATGATAGGTGCCCTTCGGCAGGGTTTCTAAGGTTGTTACGGCAGTGTGCCACAAGGCGGCAGCACTGCTCCGTGTCCTCTCGGGTAACTTGGGGAAAGAAAGCCTTAGCGGGGGTCCCGGTGTTGGACGGGACATGGGGAGTCGAACGTGGCTAAACACACACCCCAGGGCTTGTGTATCCTCGCCTCCTGCCGCTTAACCTGCACTGCCCCACCCCAGGCCTATCGCAAGACTTGCAAGTGGGCTACTCGGAGGGTGCCGTGCTTCGCAGCTGGGGCGACTCTAATGAAGTGGGCTGGAGGCGGGAACCTGCCTAGCAGGAGCCCTGGGGAGCCGGTTTCCTCACAGCTCTTCCCTCTCAGCTGCTCCACCGTCCCTTGGGTACACCGGGCTTTGCTTACCCGTAGGAGGGCCACGTTGGACCGGGAGACCGTGACCACGCGGGGGAGAATGGGCACTAGAGGTCCCAGGGGCCGCTGGTCAGGTGGCACGTCCTCCTCCCTTGCTCCCTCAGCAGCAGCATACTCCAGCCGTGGGACCCAGGCCCGCCTAGGCTCCAGGGGTGTGTCTCCAGCCGACGACGTCAAAGAGGCCTGAGGTAACAGAGGAAAGGCATTTCTTACCCCCTCCTTGCCTTGTCATCGAATAGTCCTTATCCCTTTCGGCATAGTTTATATTACAACGTTGCGTCTGTTTGAGCTCTACGACCCTTTGATGCAATTATAAACGTAGCTGCACCCGTAGCGTTTCGGGTTCTTTGCCCTGTCGGTTTATTGAGGAATGTTTTGTAGCACTCCCTGTGCTTTCGGTTGGGTCGCCCTTGATGAGAACTTTTTGATACGTTGACTGTCTGTCTGGGAATCCCAGCCTCCTACTTCCCCCTTCCCCGGTCTCCAATTTCCCCCTATGGGAACTCCACGCTTGTCTCTTCCCTTTGTGAACCTGTGTTTCCTTTGTATGCTGCTTCCTTTGTATCCCTATTTAGACTGCACATGTAAGAGATAGCCTGCGATATGGGTCTTGCTGCCTCTAATTTACCAGAATTAGTGAGATCATCTACTGCTGCACCCATGCTGCTGCAAATAGTATGAGTTCATTTTGTTCTGTGGATGAGTGGTAGTCGAGGGAGTGTAGGTAGAACTCCTTTCTCCATTCACCCCGCGCTCGACATTTCGTTCCTTTGTATGTCTTGGCTGTGGTAAAGGGTAACACAACGACCACTGGGGTGCAAGTGCTTCCTTCCAATGATGCTAGTCGCTGGTTATACGACCTGCAGCGGGTTTGCCGAATCTCGGGGTCCCTCCAGTGTTTAGTTCGGTAAGGAACTTGCCTATTGACCTTCATATCGGCTGTCACCAATTTACGATCCCGGCAACGGCAATGGTAGGCTTCCCTTTTGGGCATGCCCTCTTGAGCTCTGAACGCTTTTAGCGTTTGTGAGGACTGCAGCCAGGGAAACCCTCGTTGAACTTCCTTTGCACTCTCTAATCATGACAGATCCTGAGCATCTTTTCATTTGAATGTGCTGTTTTCTAAAACGCGGGTGAGTACCACTGAGGTCTCGAAAGGTTTCTGTCTGAGAGTCGGGCCTGATTTGAATTCACTTCAGAGTACCTAGCCCAGGATATTTCTTGAGGGCAGGGCTGTGTTTGCGAAGCCGCAGGCCGCAGGCCT
Organism: Globicephala melas; assembly: GCF_963455315.2. Taxonomy (NCBI): domain Eukaryota; kingdom Metazoa; phylum Chordata; class Mammalia; order Artiodactyla; family Delphinidae; genus Globicephala; species Globicephala melas. The sequence goes on along the minus strand of NW_027207640.1, from coordinate 158,913 downwards.
TGTGAATGATAGGTGCCCTTCGGCAGGGTTTCTAAGGTTGTTACGGCGGTGTGCCACAAGGCGGCAGCACTGCTCCGTGTCCTCTCGGGTAACTTGGGGAAAGAAAGCCTTAGCGGGGGTCCCGGTGTTGGACGGGACATGGGGAGTCGAACGTGGCTAAACACACACCCCAGGGCTTGTGTATCCTCGCCTCCTGCCGCTTAACCTGCACTGCCCCACCCCAGGCCTATCGCAAGACTTGCAAGTGGGCTACTCGGAGGGTGCCGTGCTTCGCAGCTGGGGCGACTCTAATGAAGTGGGCTGGAGGCGGGAACCTGCCTAGCAGGAGCCCTGGGGAGCCGGTTTCCTCACAGCTCTTCCCTCTCAGCTGCTCCACCGTCCCTTGGGTACACCGGGCTTTGCTTACCCGTAGGAGGGCCACGTTGGACCGGGAGACCGTGGTACCACGCGGGGGAGAATGGGCACTAGAGGTCCCAGGGGCCGCTGGTCAGGTGGCACGTCCTCCTCCCTTGCTCCCTCAGCAGCAGCATACTCCAGCCGTGGGACCCAGGCCCGCCTAGGCTCCAGGGGTGTGTCTCCAGCCGACGACGTCAAAGAGGCCTGAGGTAACAGAGGAAAGGCATTTCTTACCCCCTCCTTGCCTTGTCATCGAATAGTCCTTATCCCTTTCGGCATAGTTTATATTACAACGTTGCGTCTGTTTGAGCTCTACGACCCTTTGATGCAATTATAAACGTAGCTGCACCCGTAGCGTTTCGGGTTCTTTGCCCTGTCGGTTTATTGAGGAATGTTTTGTAGCACTCCCTGTGCTTTCGGTTGGGTCGCCCTTGATGAGAACTTTTTGATACGTTGACTGTCTGTCTGGGAATCCCAGCCTCCTACTTCCCCCTTCCCCGGTCTCCAATTTCCCCCTATGGGAACTCCACGCTTGTCTCTTCCCTTTGTGAACCTGTGTTTCCTTTGTATGCTGCTTCCTTTGTATCCCTATTTAGACTGCACATGTAAGAGATAGCCTGCGATATGGGTCTTGCTGCCTCTAATTTACCAGAATTAGTGAGATCATCTACTGCTGCACCCATGCTGCTGCAAATAGTATGAGTTCATTTTGTTCTGTGGATGAGTGGTAGTCGAGGGAGTGTAGGTAGAACTCCTTTCTCCATTCACCCCGCGCTCGACATTTCGTTCCTTTGTATGTCTTGGCTGTGGTAAAGGGTAACACAACGACCACTGGGGTGCAAGTGCTTCCTTCCAATGATGCTAGTCGCTGGTTATACGACCTGCAGCGGGTTTGCCGAATCTCGGGGTCCCTCCAGTGTTTAGTTCGGTAAGGAACTTGCCTATTGACCTTCATATCGGCTGTCACCAATTTACGATCCCGGCAACGGCAATGGTAGGCTTCCCTTTTGGGCATGCCCTCTTGAGCTCTGAACGCTTTTAGCGTTTGTGAGGACTGCAGCCAGGGAAACCCTCGTTGAACTTCCTTTGCACTCTCTAATCATGACAGATCCTGAGCATCTTTTCATTTGAATGTGCTGTTTTCTAAAACGCGGGTGAGTACCACTGAGGTCTCGAAAGGTTTCTGTCTGAGAGTCGGGCCTGATTTGAATTCACTTCAGAGTACCTAGCCCAGGATATTTCTTGAGGGCAGGGCTGTGTTTGCGAAGCCGCAGGCCGCAGGCCTTGTGAATGATAGGTGCCCTTCGGCAGGGTTTCTAAGGTTGTTACGGCAGTGTGCCACAAGGCGGCAGCACTGCTCCGTGTCCTCTCGGGTAACTTGGGGAAAGAAAGCCTTAGCGGGGGTCCCGGTGTTGGACGGGACATGGGGAGTCGAACGTGGCTAAACACACACCCCAGGGCTTGTGTATCCTCGCCTCCTGCCGCTTAACCTGCACTGCCCCACCCCAGGCCTATCGCAAGACTTGCAAGTGGGCTACTCGGAGGGTGCCGTGCTTCGCAGCTGGGGCGACTCTAATGAAGTGGGCTGGAGGCGGGAACCTGCCTAGCAGGAGCCCTGGAGAGCCGGTTTCCTCACAGCTCTTCCCTCTCAGCTGCTCCACCGTCCCTTGGGTACACCGGGGCTTTGCTTACCCGTAGGAGGGCCACGTTGGACCGGGAGACCGTGGTACCACGCGGGGGAGAATGGGCACTAGAGGTCCCAGGGGCCGCTGGTCAGGTGGCACGTCCTCCTCCCTTGCTCCCTCAGCAGTAGCATACTCCAGCCGTGGGACCCAGGCCCGCCTAGGCTCCAGGGGTGTGTCTCCAGCCGACGACGTCAAAGAGGCCTGAGGTAACAGAGGAAAGGCATTTCTTACCCCCTTCCTTGCCTTGTAATCGAATAGTCCTTATCCCTTTCGGCATAGTTTATATACAACGTTGCGTCTGTTTGAGCTCTACGACCCTTTGATGCAGTTATAAACGTAGCTGCACCCGTAGCGTTTCGGGTTCTTTGCCCTGTCGGTTTATTGAGGAATGTTTTGTAGCACTCCCTGTGCTTTCGGTTGGGTCGCCCTTGATGAGAACTTTTTGATACGTTGACTGTCTGTCTGGGAATCCCAGCCTCCTACTTCCCCCTTCCCCGGTCTCCAATTTCCCCCTATGGGAACTCCACGCTTGTCTCTTCCCTTTGTGAACCTGTGTTTCCTTTGTATGCTGCTTCCTTTGTATCCCTATTTAGACTGCACATGTAAGAGATAGCCTGCGATATGGGTCTTGCTGCCTCTAATTTACCAGAATTAGTGAGATCATCTACTGCTGCACCCATGCTGCTGCAAATAGTATGAGTTCATTTTGTTCTGTGGATGAGTGGTAGTCGAGGGAGTGTAGGTAGAACTCCTTTCTCCATTCACCCCGCGCTCGACATTTCGTTCCTTTGTATGTCTTGGCTGTGGTAAAGGGTAACACAACGACCACTGGGGTGCAAGTGCTTCCTTCCAGTGATGCTAGTCGCTGGTTATACGACCTGCAGCGGGTTTGCCGAATCTCGGGGTCCCTCCAGTGTTTAGTTTGGTAAGGAACTTGCCTATTGACCTTCATATCGGCTGTCACCAATTTACGATCCCGGCAACGGCAATGGTAGGCTTCCCTTTTGGGCATGCCCTCTTGAGCTCTGAACGCTTTTAGCGTTTGTGAGGACTGCAGCCAGGGAAACCCTCGTTGAACTTCCTTTGCACTCTCTAATCATGACAGAACCTTAGCATCTATTCATTTGAATGTGCTGTTTTCTAAAACGCGGGTGAGTACCACTGAGGTCTCGAAAGGTTTCTGTCTGAGAGTCGGGCCTGATTTGAATTCACTTCAGAGTACCTAGCCCAGGATATTTCTTGAGGGCAGGGCTGTGTTTGTGAAGCCGCAGGCCGCAGGCCTTGTGAATGATAGGTGCCCTTCCGCAGGGTTTCTAAGGTTGTTACGGCGGTGTGCCACAAGGCGGCAGCACTGCTCCGTGTCCTCTCGGGTAACTTGGGGAAAGAAAGTCTTAGCGGGGGTCCCGGTGTTGGACGGGACATGGGGAGTCGAACGTGGCTAAACACACACCCCAGGGCTTGTGTATCCTCGCCTCCTGCCGCTTAACCTGCACTGCCCCACCCCAGGCCTATCGCAAGACTTGCAAGTGGGCTACTCGGAGGGTGCCGTGCTTCGCAGCTGGGGCGACTCTAATGAAGTGGGCTGGAGGCGGGAACCTGCCTAGCAGGAGCCCTGGAGAGCCGGTTTCCTCACAGCTCTTCCCTCTCAGCTGCTCCACCGTCCCTTGGGTACACCGGGCTTTGCTTACCCGTAGGAGGGCCACGTTGGACCGGGAGACCGTGGTACCACGCGGGGGAGAATGGGCACTAGAGGTCCCATGGGCCGCTGGTCAGGTGGCACGTCTTCCTCCCTTGCTCCCTCAGCAGCAGCATACTCCAGCCGTGGGACCCAGGCCCGCCTAGGCTCCAGGGGTGTGTCTCCAGCCGACGACGTCAAAGAGGCCTGAGGTAACAGAGGAAAGGCATTTCTTACCCCCTCCTTGCCTTGTCATCGAATAGTCCTTATCCCTTTCGGCATAGTTTATATTACAACGTTGCGTCTGTTTGAGCTCTACGACCCTTTGATGCAGTTATGAACGTAGCTGCACCCGTAGCGTTTCGGGTTCTTTGCCCTGTCGGTTTATTGAGGAATGTTTTGTAGCACTCCCTGTGCTTTCGGTTGGGTCGCCCTTGATGAGAACTTTTTGATACGTTGACTGTCTCTCTGGGAATCCCAGCCTCCTACTTCCCCCTTCCCCGGTCTCCAATTTCCCCCTATGGGAACTCCACGCTTGTCTCTTCCCTTTGTGAACCTGTGTTTCCTTTGTATGCTGCTTCCTTTGTATCCCTATTTAGACTGCACATGTAAGAGATAGCCTGCGATATGGGTCTTGCTGCCTCTAATTTACCAGAATTAGTGAGATCATCTACTGCTCCACCCATGCTGCTGCAAATAGTATGAGTTCATTTTGTTCTGTGGATGAGTGGTAGTCGAGGGAGTGTTGGTGGTAGAACTCCTTTCTCCATTCACCCCGCGCTCGACATTTCGTTCCTTTGTATGTCTTGGCTGTGGTAAAGGGTAACACAACGACCACTGGGGTGCAAGTGCTTCCTTCCAGTGATGCTAGTCGCTGGTTATACGACCTGCAGCGGGTTTGCCGAATCTCAGGGTCCCTCCAGTGTTTAGTTTGGTAAGGAACTTGCCTATTGACCTTCATATCGGCTGTCACCAATTTACGATCCCGGCAACGGCAATGGTAGGCTTCCCTTTTGGGCATGCCCTCTTGAGCTCTGAACGCTTTTAGCGTTTGTGAGGACTGCAGCCAGGGAAACCCTCGTTGAACTTCCTTTGCACTCTCTAATCATGACAGATCCTGAGCATCTTTTCATTTGAATGTGCTGTTTTCTAAAACGCGGGTGAGTACCACTGAGGTCTCGAAAGGTTTCTGTCTGAGAGTCGGGCCTGATTTGAATTCACTTCAGAGTACCTAGCCCAGGATATTTCTTGAGGGCAGGGCTGTGTTTGCGAAGCCGCAGGCCGCAGGCCTTGTGAATGATAGGTGCCCTTCGGCAGGGTTTCTAAGGTTGTTACGGCAGTGTGCCACAAGGCGGCAGCACTGCTCCGTGTCCTCTCGGGTAACTTGGGGAAAGAAAGCCTTAGCGGGGGTCCCGGTGTTGGACGGGACATGGGGAGTCGAACGTGGCTAAACACACACCCCAGGGCTTGTGTATCCTCGCCTCCTGCCGCTTAACCTGCACTGCCCCACCCCAGGCCTATCGCAAGACTTGCAAGTGGGCTACTCGGAGGGTGCCGTGCTTCGCAGCTGGGGCGACTCTAATGAAGTGGGCTGGAGGCGGGAACCTGCCTAGCAGGAGCCCTGGGGAGCCGGTTTCCTCACAGCTCTTCCCTCTCAGCTGCTCCACCGTCCCTTGGGTACACCGGGCTTTGCTTACCCGTAGGAGGGCCACGTTGGACCGGGAGACCGTGACCACGCGGGGGAGAATGGGCACTAGAGGTCCCAGGGGCCGCTGGTCAGGTGGCACGTCCTCCTCCCTTGCTCCCTCAGCAGCAGCATACTCCAGCCGTGGGACCCAGGCCCGCCTAGGCTCCAGGGGTGTGTCTCCAGCCGACGACGTCAAAGAGGCCTGAGGTAACAGAGGAAAGGCATTTCTTACCCCCTCCTTGCCTTGTCATCGAATAGTCCTTATCCCTTTCGGCATAGTTTATATTACAACGTTGCGTCTGTTTGAGCTCTACGACCCTTTGATGCAGTTATGAACGTAGCTGCACCCGTAGCGTTTCGGGTTCTTTGCCCTGTCGGTTTATTGAGGAATGTTTTGTAGCACTCCCTGTGCTTTCGGTTGGGTCGCCCTTGATGAGAACTTTTTGATACGTTGACTGTCTCTCTGGGAATCCCAGCCTCCTACTTCCCCCTTCCCCGGTCTCCAATTTCCCCCTATGGGAACTCCACGCTTGTCTCTTCCCTTTGTGAACCTGTGTTTCCTTTGTATGCTGCTTCCTTTGTATCCCTATTTAGACTGCACATGTAAGAGATAGCCTGCGATATGGGTCTTGCTGCCTCTAATTTACCAGAATTAGTGAGATCATCTACTGCTCCACCCATGCTGCTGCAAATAGTATGAGTTCATTTTGTTCTGTGGATGAGTGGTAGTCGAGGGAGTGTTGGTGGTAGAACTCCTTTCTCCATTCACCCCGCGCTCGACATTTCGTTCCTTTGTATGTCTTGGCTGTGGTAAAGGGTAACACAACGACCACTGGGGTGCAAGTGCTTCCTTCCAGTGATGCTAGTCGCTGGTTATACGACCTGCAGCGGGTTTGCCGAATCTCAGGGTCCCTCCAGTGTTTAGTTTGGTAAGGAACTTGCCTATTGACCTTCATATCGGCTGTCACCAATTTACGATCCCGGCAACGGCAATGGTAGGCTTCCCTTTTGGGCATGCCCTCTTGAGCTCTGAACGCTTTTAGCGTTTGTGAGGACTGCAGCCAGGGAAACCCTCGTTGAACTTCCTTTGCACTCTCTAATCATGACAGATCCTGAGCATCTTTTCATTTGAATGTGCTGTTTTCTAAAACGCGGGTGAGTACCACTGAGGTCTCGAAAGGTTTCTGTCTGAGAGTCGGGCCTGATTTGAATTCACTTCAGAGTACCTAGCCCAGGATATTTCTTGAGGGCAGGGCTGTGTTTGCGAAGCCGCAGGCCGCAGGCCTTGTGAATGATAGGTGCCCTTCGGCAGGGTTTCTAAGGTTGTTACGGCAGTGTGCCACAAGGCGGCAGCACTGCTCCGTGTCCTCTCGGGTAACTTGGGGAAAGAAAGCCTTAGCGGGGGTCCCGGTGTTGGACGGGACATGGGGAGTCGAACGTGGCTAAACACACACCCCAGGGCTTATGTATCCTCGCCTCCTGCCGCTTAACCTGCACTGCCCCACCCCAGGCCTATCGCAAGACTTGCAAGTGGGCTACTCGGAGGGTGCCGTGCTTCGCAGCTGGGGCGACTCTAATGAAGTGGGCTGGAGGCGGGAACCTGCCTAGCAGGAGCCCTGGAGAGCCGGTTTCCTCACAGCTCTTCCCTCTCAGCTGCTCCACCGTCCCTTGGGTACACCGGGCTTTGCTTACCCGTAGGAGGGCCACGTTGGACCGGGAGACCGTGGTACCACGCGGGGGAGAATGGGCACTAGAGGTCCCAGGGGCCGCTGGTCAGGTGGCACGTCCTCCTCCCTTGCTCCCTCAGCAGTAGCATACTCCAGCCGTGGGACCCAGGCCCGCCTAGGCTCCAGGGGTGTGTCTCCAGCCGACGACGTCAAAGAGGCCTGAGGTAACAGAGGAAAGGCATTTCTTACCCCCTTCCTTGCCTTGTAATCGAATAGTCCTTATCCCTTTCGGCATAGTTTATATACAACGTTGCGTCTGTTTGAGCTCTACGACCCTTTGATGCAGTTATAAACGTAGCTGCACCCGTAGCGTTTCGGGTTCTTTGCCCTGTCGGTTTATTGAGGAATGTTTTGTAGCACTCCCTGTGCTTTCGGTTGGGTCGCCCTTGATGAGAACTTTTTGATACGTTGACTGTCTGTCTGGGAATCCCAGCCTCCTACTTCCCCCTTCCCCGGTCTCCAATTTCCCCCTATGGGAACTCCACGCTTGTCTCTTCCCTTTGTGAACCTGTGTTTCCTTTGTATGCTGCTTCCTTTGTATCCCTATTTAGACTGCACATGTAAGAGATAGCCTGCGATATGGGTCTTGCTGCCTCTAATTTACCAGAATTAGTGAGATCATCTACTGCTGCACCCATGCTGCTGCAAATAGTATGAGTTCATTTTGTTCTGTGGATGAGTGGTAGTCGAGGGAGTGTAGGTAGAACTCCTTTCTCCATTCACCCCGCGCTCGACATTTCGTTCCTTTGTATGTCTTGGCTGTGGTAAAGGGTAACACAACGACCACTGGGGTGCAAGTGCTTCCTTCCAGTGATGCTAGTCGCTGGTTATACGACCTGCAGCGGGTTTGCCGAATCTCGGGGTCCCTCCAGTGTTTAGTTTGGTAAGGAACTTGCCTATTGACCTTCATATCGGCTGTCACCAATTTACGATCCCGGCAACGGCAATGGTAGGCTTCCCTTTTGGGCATGCCCTCTTGAGCTCTGAACGCTTTTAGCGTTTGTGAGGACTGCAGCCAGGGAAACCCTCGTTGAACTTCCTTTGCACTCTCTAATCATGACAGAACCTTAGCATCTATTCATTTGAATGTGCTGTTTTCTAAAACGCGGGTGAGTACCACTGAGGTCTCGAAAGGTTTCTGTCTGAGAGTCGGGCCTGATTTGAATTCACTTCAGAGTACCTAGCCCAGGATATTTCTTGAGGGCAGGGCTGTGTTTGTGAAGCCGCAGGCCGCAGGCCTTGTGAATGATAGGTGCCCTTCCGCAGGGTTTCTAAGGTTGTTACGGCGGTGTGCCACAAGGCGGCAGCACTGCTCCGTGTCCTCTCGGGTAACTTGGGGAAAGAAAGTCTTAGCGGGGGTCCCGGTGTTGGACGGGACATGGGGAGTCGAACGTGGCTAAACACACACCCCAGGGCTTGTGTATCCTCGCCTCCTGCCGCTTAACCTGCACTGCCCCACCCCAGGCCTATCGCAAGACTTGCAAGTGGGCTACTCGGAGGGTGCCGTGCTTCGCAGCTGGGGCGACTCTAATGAAGTGGGCTGGAGGCGGGAACCTGCCTAGCAGGAGCCCTGGAGAGCCGGTTTCCTCACAGCTCTTCCCTCTCAGCTGCTCCACCGTCCCTTGGGTACACCGGGCTTTGCTTACCCGTAGGAGGGCCACGTTGGACCGGGAGACCGTGGTACCACGCGGGGGAGAATGGGCACTAGAGGTCCCATGGGCCGCTGGTCAGGTGGCACGTCTTCCTCCCTTGCTCCCTCAGCAGCAGCATACTCCAGCCGTGGGACCCAGGCCCGCCTAGGCTCCAGGGGTGTGTCTCCAGCCGACGACGTCAAAGAGGCCTGAGGTAACAGAGGAAAGGCATTTCTTACCCCCTCCTTGCCTTGTCATCGAATAGTCCTTATCCCTTTCGGCATAGTTTATATTACAACGTTGCGTCTGTTTGAGCTCTACGACCCTTTGATGCAGTTATGAACGTAGCTGCACCCGTAGCGTTTCGGGTTCTTTGCCCTGTCGGTTTATTGAGGAATGTTTTGTAGCACTCCCTGTGCTTTCGGTTGGGTCGCCCTTGATGAGAACTTTTTGATACGTTGACTGTCTCTCTGGGAATCCCAGCCTCCTACTTCCCCCTTCCCCGGTCTCCAATTTCCCCCTATGGGAACTCCACGCTTGTCTCTTCCCTTTGTGAACCTGTGTTTCCTTTGTATGCTGCTTCCTTTGTATCCCTATTTAGACTGCACATGTAAGAGATAGCCTGCGATATGGGTCTTGCTGCCTCTAATTTACCAGAATTAGTGAGATCATCTACTGCTCCACCCATGCTGCTGCAAATAGTATGAGTTCATTTTGTTCTGTGGATGAGTGGTAGTCGAGGGAGTGTTGGTGGTAGAACTCCTTTCTCCATTCACCCCGCGCTCGACATTTCGTTCCTTTGTATGTCTTGGCTGTGGTAAAGGGTAACACAACGACCACTGGGGTGCAAGTGCTTCCTTCCAGTGATGCTAGTCGCTGGTTATACGACCTGCAGCGGGTTTGCCGAATCTCAGGGTCCCTCCAGTGTTTAGTTTGGTAAGGAACTTGCCTATTGACCTTCATATCGGCTGTCACCAATTTACGATCCCGGCAACGGCAATGGTAGGCTTCCCTTTTGGGCATGCCCTCTTGAGCTCTGAACGCTTTTAGCGTTTGTGAGGACTGCAGCCAGGGAAACCCTCGTTGAACTTCCTTTGCACTCTCTAATCATGACAGATCCTGAGCATCTTTTCATTTGAATGTGCTGTTTTCTAAAACGCGGGTGAGTACCACTGAGGTCTCGAAAGGTTTCTGTCTGAGAGTCGGGCCTGATTTGAATTCACTTCAGAGTACCTAGCCCAGGATATTTCTTGAGGGCAGGGCTGTGTTTGCGAAGCCGCAGGCCGCAGGCCTTGTGAATGATAGGTGCCCTTCGGCAGGGTTTCTAAGGTTGTTACGGCAGTGTGCCACAAGGCGGCAGCACTGCTCCGTGTCCTCTCGGGTAACTTGGGGAAAGAAAGCCTTAGCGGGGGTCCCGGTGTTGGACGGGACATGGGGAGTCGAACGTGGCTAAACACACACCCCAGGGCTTATGTATCCTCGCCTCCTGCCGCTTAACCTGCACTGCCCCACCCCAGGCCTATCGCAAGACTTGCAAGTGGGCTACTCGGAGGGTGCCGTGCTTCGCAGCTGGGGCGACTCTAATGAAGTGGGCTGGAGGCGGGAACCTGCCTAGCAGGAGCCCTGGAGAGCCGGTTTCCTCACAGCTCTTCCCTCTCAGCTGCTCCACCGTCCCTTGGGTACACCGGGCTTTGCTTACCCGTAGGAGGGCCACGTTGGACCGGGAGACCGTGGTACCACGCGGGGGAGAATGGGCACTAGAGGTCCCAGGGGCCGCTGGTCAGGTGGCACGTCCTCCTCCCTTGCTCCCTCAGCAGCAGCATACTCCAGCCGTGGGACCCAGGCCCGCCTAGGCTCCAGGGGTGTGTCTCCAGCCGACGACGTCAAAGAGGCCTGAGGTAACAGAGGAAAGGCATTTCTTACCCCCTTCCTTGCCTTGTCATCGAATAGTTCTTATCCCTTTCGGCATAGTTTATATACAACGTTGCGTCTGTTTGAGCTCTACGACCCTTTGATGCAGTTATAACCGTAGCTGCACCCGTAGCGTTTCGGGTTCTTTGCCCTGTCGGTTTATTGAGGAATGTTTTGTAGCACTCCCTGTGCTTTCGGTTGGGTCGCCCTTGATGAGAACTTTTTGATACGTTGACTGTCTGTCTGGGAATCCCAGCCTCCTACTTCCCCCTTCCCCGGTCTCCAATTTCCCCCTATGGGAACTCCACGCTTGTCTCTTCCCTTTGTGAACCTGTGTTTCCTTTGTATGCTGCTTCCTTTGTATCCCTATTTAGACTGCACATGTAAGAGATAGCCTGCGATATGGGTCTTGCTGCCTCTAATTTACCAGAATTAGTGAGATCATCTACTGCTGCACCCATGCTGCTGCAAATAGTATGAGTTCATTTTGTTCTGTGGATGAGTGGTAGTCGAGGGAGTGTAGGTAGAACTCCTTTCTCCATTCACCCCGCGCTCGACATTTCGTTCCTTTGTATGTCTTGGCTGTGGTAAAGGGTAACACAACGACCACTGGGGTGCAAGTGCTTCCTTCCAGTGATGCTAGTCGCTGGTTATACGACCTGCAGCGGGTTTGCCGAATCTCGGGGTCCCTCCAGTGTTTAGTTTGGTAAGGAACTTGCCTATTGACCTTCATATCGGCTGTCACCAATTTACGATCCCGGCAACGGCAATGGTAGGCTTCCCTTTTGGGCATGCCCTCTTGAGCTCTGAACGCTTTTAGCGTTTGTGAGGACTGCAGCCAGGGAAACCCTCGTTGAACTTCCTTTGCACTCTCTAATCATGACAGAACCTTAGCATCTATTCATTTGAATGTGCTGTTTTCTAAAACGCGGGTGAGTACCACTGAGGTCTCGAAAGGTTTCTGTCTGAGAGTCGGGCCTGATTTGAATTCACTTCAGAGTACCTAGCCCAGGATATTTCTTGAGGGCAGGGCTGTGTTTGTGAAGCCGCAGGCCGCAGGCCTTGTGAATGATAGGTGCCCTTCCGCAGGGTTTCTAAGGTTGTTACGGCGGTGTGCCACAAGGCGGCAGCACTGCTCCGTGTCCTCTCGGGTAACTTGGGGAAAGAAAGTCTTAGCGGGGGTCCCGGTGTTGGACGGGACATGGGGAGTCGAACGTGGCTAAACACACACCCCAGGGCTTGTGTATCCTCGCCTCCTGCCGCTTAACCTGCACTGCCCCACCCCAGGCCTATCGCAAGACTTGCAAGTGGGCTACTCGGAGGGTGCCGTGCTTCGCAGCTGGGGCGACTCTAATGAAGTGGGCTGGAGGCGGGAACCTGCCTAGCAGGAGCCCTGGAGAGCCGGTTTCCTCACAGCTCTTCCCTCTCAGCTGCTCCACCGTCCCTTGGGTACACCGGGCTTTGCTTACCCGTAGGAGGGCCACGTTGGACCGGGAGACCGTGGTACCACGCGGGGGAGAATGGGCACTAGAGGTCCCATGGGCCGCTGGTCAGGTGGCACGTCTTCCTCCCTTGCTCCCTCAGCAGCAGCATACTCCAGCCGTGGGACCCAGGCCCGCCTAGGCTCCAGGGGTGTGTCTCCAGCCGACGACGTCAAAGAGGCCTGAGGTAACAGAGGAAAGGCATTTCTTACCCCCTCCTTGCCTTGTCATCGAATAGTCCTTATCCCTTTCGGCATAGTTTATATTACAACGTTGCGTCTGTTTGAGCTCTACGACCCTTTGATGCAGTTATGAACGTAGCTGCACCCGTAGCGTTTCGGGTTCTTTGCCCTGTCGGTTTATTGAGGAATGTTTTGTAGCACTCCCTGTGCTTTCGGTTGGGTCGCCCTTGATGAGAACTTTTTGATACGTTGACTGTCTCTCTGGGAATCCCAGCCTCCTACTTCCCCCTTCCCCGGTCTCCAATTTCCCCCTATGGGAACTCCACGCTTGTCTCTTCCCTTTGTGAACCTGTGTTTCCTTTGTATGCTGCTTCCTTTGTATCCCTATTTAGACTGCACATGTAAGAGATAGCCTGCGATATGGGTCTTGCTGCCTCTAATTTACCAGAATTAGTGAGATCATCTACTGCTCCACCCATGCTGCTGCAAATAGTATGAGTTCATTTTGTTCTGTGGATGAGTGGTAGTCGAGGGAGTGTTGGTGGTAGAACTCCTTTCTCCATTCACCCCGCGCTCGACATTTCGTTCCTTTGTATGTCTTGGCTGTGGTAAAGGGTAACACAACGACCACTGGGGTGCAAGTGCTTCCTTCCAGTGATGCTAGTCGCTGGTTATACGACCTGCAGCGGGTTTGCCGAATCTCAGGGTCCCTCCAGTGTTTAGTTTGGTAAGGAACTTGCCTATTGACCTTCATATCGGCTGTCACCAATTTACGATCCCGGCAACGGCAATGGTAGGCTTCCCTTTTGGGCATGCCCTCTTGAGCTCTGAACGCTTTTAGCGTTTGTGAGGACTGCAGCCAGGGAAACCCTCGTTGAACTTCCTTTGCACTCTCTAATCATGACAGATCCTGAGCATCTTTTCATTTGAATGTGCTGTTTTCTAAAACGCGGGTGAGTACCACTGAGGTCTCGAAAGGTTTCTGTCTGAGAGTCGGGCCTGATTTGAATTCACTTCAGAGTACCTAGCCCAGGATATTTCTTGAGGGCAGGGCTGTGTTTGCGAAGCCGCAGGCCGCAGGCCTTGTGAATGATAGGTGCCCTTCGGCAGGGTTTCTAAGGTTGTTACGGCAGTGTGCCACAAGGCGGCAGCACTGCTCCGTGTCCTCTCGGGTAACTTGGGGAAAGAAAGCCTTAGCGGGGGTCCCGGTGTTGGACGGGACATGGGGAGTCGAACGTGGCTAAACACACACCCCAGGGCTTGTGTATCCTCGCCTCCTGCCGCTTAACCTGCACTGCCCCACCCCAGGCCTATCGCAAGACTTGCAAGTGGGCTACTCGGAGGGTGCCGTGCTTCGCAGCTGGGGCGACTCTAATGAAGTGGGCTGGAGGCGGGAACCTGCCTAGCAGGAGCCCTGGGGAGCCGGTTTCCTCACAGCTCTTCCCTCTCAGCTGCTCCACCGTCCCTTGGGTACACCGGGCTTTGCTTACCCGTAGGAGGGCCACGTTGGACCGGGAGACCGTGACCACGCGGGGGAGAATGGGCACTAGAGGTCCCAGGGGCCGCTGGTCAGGTGGCACGTCCTCCTCCCTTGCTCCCTCAGCAGCAGCATACTCCAGCCGTGGGACCCAGGCCCGCCTAGGCTCCAGGGGTGTGTCTCCAGCCGACGACGTCAAAGAGGCCTGAGGTAACAGAGGAAAGGCATTTCTTACCCCCTCCTTGCCTTGTCATCGAATAGTCCTTATCCCTTTCGGCATAGTTTATATTACAACGTTGCGTCTGTTTGAGCTCTACGACCCTTTGATGCAATTATAAACGTAGCTGCACCCGTAGGGTTTCGGGTTCTTTGCCCTGTCGGTTTATTGAGGAATGTTTTGTAGCACTCCCTGTGCTTTCGGTTGGGTCGCCCTTGATGAGAACTTTTTGATACGTTGACTGTCTGTCTGGGAATCCCAGCCTCCTACTTCCCCCTTCCCCGGTCTCCAATTTCCCCCTATGGGAACTCCACGCTTGTCTCTTCCCTTTGTGAACCTGTGTTTCCTTTGTATGCTGCTTCCTTTGTATCCCTATTTAGACTGCACATGTAAGAGATAGCCTGCGATATGGGTCTTGCTGCCTCTAATTTACCAGAATTAGTGAGATCATCTACTGCTGCACCCATGCTGCTGCAAATAGTATGAGTTCATTTTGTTCTGTGGATGAGTGGTAGTCGAGGGAGTGTAGGTAGAACTCCTTTCTCCATTCACCCCGCGCTCGACATTTCGTTCCTTTGTATGTCTTGGCTGTGGTAAAGGGTAACACAACGACCACTGGGGTGCAAGTGCTTCCTTCCAATGATGCTAGTCGCTGGTTATACGACCTGCAGCGGGTTTGCCGAATCTCGGGGTCCCTCCAGTGTTTAGTTCGGTAAGGAACTTGCCTATTGACCTTCATATCGGCTGTCACCAATTTACGATCCCGGCAACGGCAATGGTAGGCTTCCCTTTTGGGCATGCCCTCTTGAGCTCTGAACGCTTTTAGCGTTTGTGAGGACTGCAGCCAGGGAAACCCTCGTTGAACTTCCTTTGCACTCTCTAATCATGACAGATCCTGAGCATCTTTTCATTTGAATGTGCTGTTTTCTAAAACGCGGGTGAGTACCACTGAGGTCTCGAAAGGTTTCTGTCTGAGAGTCGGGCCTGATTTGAATTCACTTCAGAGTACCTAGCCCAGGATATTTCTTGAGGGCAGGGCTGTGTTTGCGAAGCCGCAGGCCGCAGGCCTTGTGAATGATAGGTGCCCTTCGGCAGGGTTTCTAAGGTTGTTACGGCAGTGTGCCACAAGGCGGCAGCACTGCTCCGTGTCCTCTCGGGTAACTTGGGGAAAGAAAGCCTTAGCGGGGGTCCCGGTGTTGGACGGGACATGGGGAGTCGAACGTGGCTAAACACACACCCCAGGGCTTGTGTATCCTCGCCTCCTGCCGCTTAACCTGCACTGCCCCACCCCAGGCCTATCGCAAGACTTGCAAGTGGGCTACTCGGAGGGTGCCGTGCTTCGCAGCTGGGGCGACTCTAATGAAGTGGGCTGGAGGCGGGAACCTGCCTAGCAGGAGCCCTGGAGAGCCGGTTTCCTCACAGCTCTTCCCTCTCAGCTGCTCCACCGTCCCTTGGGTACACCGGGGCTTTGCTTACCCGTAGGAGGGCCACGTTGGACCGGGAGACCGTGGTACCACGCGGGGGAGAATGGGCACTAGAGGTCCCAGGGGCCGCTGGTCAGGTGGCACGTCCTCCTCCCTTGCTCCCTCAGCAGTAGCATACTCCAGCCGTGGGACCCAGGCCCGCCTAGGCTCCAGGGGTGTGTCTCCAGCCGACGACGTCAAAGAGGCCTGAGGTAACAGAGGAAAGGCATTTCTTACCCCCTTCCTTGCCTTGTAATCGAATAGTCCTTATCCCTTTCGGCATAGTTTATATACAACGTTGCGTCTGTTTGAGCTCTACGACCCTTTGATGCAGTTATAAACGTAGCTGCACCCGTAGCGTTTCGGGTTCTTTGCCCTGTCGGTTTATTGAGGAATGTTTTGTAGCACTCCCTGTGCTTTCGGTTGGGTCGCCCTTGATGAGAACTTTTTGATACGTTGACTGTCTGTCTGGGAATCCCAGCCTCCTACTTCCCCCTTCCCCGGTCTCCAATTTCCCCCTATGGGAACTCCACGCTTGTCTCTTCCCTTTGTGAACCTGTGTTTCCTTTGTACGCTGCTTCCTTTGTATCCCTATTTAGACTGCACATGTAAGAGATAGCCTGCGATATGGGTCTTGCTGCCTCTAATTTACCAGAATTAGTGAGATCATCTACTGCTGCACCCATGCTGCTGCAAATAGTATGAGTTCATTTTGTTCTGTGGATGAGTGGTAGTCGAGGGAGTGTAGGTAGAACTCCTTTCTCCATTCACCCCGCGCTCGACATTTCGTTCCTTTGTATGTCTTGGCTGTGGTAAAGGGTAACACAACGACCACTGGGGTGCAAGTGCTTCCTTCCAGTGATGCTAGTCGCTGGTTATACGACCTGCAGCGGGTTTGCCGAATCTCGGGGTCCCTCCAGTGTTTAGTTTGGTAAGGAACTTGCCTATTGACCTTCATATCGGCTGTCACCAATTTACGATCCCGGCAACGGCAATGGTAGGCTTCCCTTTTGGGCATGCCCTCTTGAGCTCTGAACGCTTTTAGCGTTTGTGAGGACTGCAGCCAGGGAAACCCTCGTTGAACTTCCTTTGCACTCTCTAATCATGACAGAACCTTAGCATCTATTCATTTGAATGTGCTGTTTTCTAAAACGCGGGTGAGTACCACTGAGGTCTCGAAAGGTTTCTGTCTGAGAGTCGGGCCTGATTTGAATTCACTTCAGAGTACCTAGCCCAGGATATTTCTTGAGGGCAGGGCTGTGTTTGTGAAGCCGCAGGCCGCAGGCCTTGTGAATGATAGGTGCCCTTCGGCAGGGTTTCTAAGGTTGTTACGGCGGTGTGCCACAAGGCGGCAGCACTGCTCCGTGTCCTCTCGGGTAACTTGGGGAAAGAAAGTCTTAGCGGGGGTCCCGGTGTTGGACGGGACATGGGGAGTCGAACGTGGCTAAACACACACCCCAGGGCTTGTGTATCCTCGCCTCCTGCCGCTTAACCTGCACTGCCCCACCCCAGGCCTATCGCAAGACTTGCAAGTGGGCTACTCGGAGGGTGCCGTGCTTCGCAGCTGGGGCGACTCTAATGAAGTGGGCTGGAGGCGGGAACCTGCCTAGCAGGAGCCCTGGAGAGCCGGTTTCCTCACAGCTCTTCCCTCTCAGCTGCTCCACCGTCCCTTGGGTACACCGGGCTTTGCTTACCCGTAGGAGGGCCACGTTGGACCGGGAGACCGTGGTACCACGCGGGGGAGAATGGGCACTAGAGGTCCCATGGGCCGCTGGTCAGGTGGCACGTCTTCCTCCCTTGCTCCCTCAGCAGCAGCATACTCCAGCCGTGGGACCCAGGCCCGCCTAGGCTCCAGGGGTGTGTCTCCAGCCGACGACGTCAAAGAGGCCTGAGGTAACAGAGGAAAGGCATTTCTTACCCCCTCCTTGCCTTGTCATCGAATAGTCCTTATCCCTTTCGGCATAGTTTATATTACAACGTTGCGTCTGTTTGAGCTCTACGACCCTTTGATGCAGTTATGAACGTAGCTGCACCCGTAGCGTTTCGGGTTCTTTGCCCTGTCGGTTTATTGAGGAATGTTTTGTAGCACTCCCTGTGCTTTCGGTTGGGTCGCCCTTGATGAGAACTTTTTGATACGTTGACTGTCTCTCTGGGAATCCCAGCCTCCTACTTCCCCCTTCCCCGGTCTCCAATTTCCCCCTATGGGAACTCCACGCTTGTCTCTTCCCTTTGTGAACCTGTGTTTCCTTTGTATGCTGCTTCCTTTGTATCCCTATTTAGACTGCACATGTAAGAGATAGCCTGCGATATGGGTCTTGCTGCCTCTAATTTACCAGAATTAGTGAGATCATCTACTGCTCCACCCATGCTGCTGCAAATAGTATGAGTTCATTTTGTTCTGTGGATGAGTGGTAGTCGAGGGAGTGTTGGTGGTAGAACTCCTTTCTCCATTCACCCCGCGCTCGACATTTCGTTCCTTTGTATGTCTTGGCTGTGGTAAAGGGTAACACAACGACCACTGGGGTGCAAGTGCTTCCTTCCAGTGATGCTAGTCGCTGGTTATACGACCTGCAGCGGGTTTGCCGAATCTCAGGGTCCCTCCAGTGTTTAGTTTGGTAAGGAACTTGCCTATTGACCTTCATATCGGCTGTCACCAATTTACGATCCCGGCAACGGCAATGGTAGGCTTCCCTTTTGGGCATGCCCTCTTGAGCTCTGAACGCTTTTAGCGTTTGTGAGGACTGCAGCCAGGGAAACCCTCGTTGAACTTCCTTTGCACTCTCTAATCATGACAGATCCTGAGCATCTTTTCATTTGAATGTGCTGTTTTCTAAAACGCGGGTGAGTACCACTGAGGTCTCGAAAGGTTTCTGTCTGAGAGTCGGGCCTGATTTGAATTCACTTCAGAGTACCTAGCCCAGGATATTTCTTGAGGGCAGGGCTGTGTTTGCGAAGCCGCAGGCCGCAGGCCTTGTGAATGATAGGTGCCCTTCGGCAGGGTTTCTAAGGTTGTTACGGCAGTGTGCCACAAGGCGGCAGCACTGCTCCGTGTCCTCTCGGGTAACTTGGGGAAAGAAAGCCTTAGCGGGGGTCCCGGTGTTGGACGGGACATGGGGAGTCGAACGTGGCTAAACACACACCCCAGGGCTTATGTATCCTCGCCTCCTGCCGCTTAACCTGCACTGCCCCACCCCAGGCCTATCGCAAGACTTGCAAGTGGGCTACTCGGAGGGTGCCGTGCTTCGCAGCTGGGGCGACTCTAATGAAGTGGGCTGGAGGCGGGAACCTGCCTAGCAGGAGCCCTGGAGAGCCGGTTTCCTCACAGCTCTTCCCTCTCAGCTGCTCCACCGTCCCTTGGGTACACCGGGCTTTGCTTACCCGTAGGAGGGCCACGTTGGACCGGGAGACCGTGGTACCACGCGGGGGAGAATGGGCACTAGAGGTCCCAGGGGCCGCTGGTCAGGTGGCACGTCCTCCTCCCTTGCTCCCTCAGCAGCAGCATACTCCAGCCGTGGGACCCAGGCCCGCCTAGGCTCCAGGGGTGTGTCTCCAGCCGACGACGTCAAAGAGGCCTGAGGTAACAGAGGAAAGGCATTTCTTACCCCCTTCCTTGCCTTGTCATCGAATAGTTCTTATCCCTTTCGGCATAGTTTATATACAACGTTGCGTCTGTTTGAGCTCTACGACCCTTTGATGCAGTTATAACCGTAGCTGCACCCGTAGCGTTTCGGGTTCTTTGCCCTGTCGGTTTATTGAGGAATGTTTTGTAGCACTCCCTGTGCTTTCGGTTGGGTCGCCCTTGATGAGAACTTTTTGATACGTTGACTGTCTGTCTGGGAATCCCAGCCTCCTACTTCCCCCTTCCCCGGTCTCCAATTTCCCCCTATGGGAACTCCACGCTTGTCTCTTCCCTTTGTGAACCTGTGTTTCCTTTGTATGCTGCTTCCTTTGTATCCCTATTTAGACTGCACATGTAAGAGATAGCCTGCGATATGGGTCTTGCTGCCTCTAATTTACCAGAATTAGTGAGATCATCTACTGCTGCACCCATGCTGCTGCAAATAGTATGAGTTCATTTTGTTCTGTGGATGAGTGGTAGTCGAGGGAGTGTAGGTAGAACTCCTTTCTCCATTCACCCCGCGCTCGACATTTCGTTCCTTTGTGTGTCTTGGCTGTGGTAAAGAGTAACACAACGACCACTGGGGTGCAAGTGCTTCCTTCCAATGATGCTAGTCGCTGGTTATACGACCTGCAGCGGGTTTGCCGAATCTCGGGGTCCCTCCAGTGTTTAGTTTGGTAAGGAACTTGCCTATTGACCTTCATATCGGCTGTCACCAATTTACGATCCCGGTAACGGCAATGGTAGGCTTCCCTTTTCGGCATGCCCTCTTGAGCTCTGAATGCTTTTAGCGTTTGTGAGGACTGCAGCCAGGGAAACCCTCGTTGAACTTCCTTTGCACTCTCTAATCATGACAGATCCTGAGCATCTTTTCATTTGAATGTGCTGTTTTCTAAAACGCGGGTGAGTACCACTGAGGTCTCGAAAGGTTTCTGTCTGAGAGTCGGGCCTGATTTGAATTCACTTCAGAGTACCTAGCCCAGGATATTTCTTGAGGGCAGGGCTGTGTTTGCGAAGCCGCAGGCCGCAGGCCTTGTGAATGATAGGTGCCCTTCGGCAGGGTTTCTAAGGTTGTTACGGCAGTGTGCCACAAGGCGGCAGCACTGCTCCGTGTCCTCTCGGGTAACTTGGGGAAAGAAAGCCTTAGCGGGGGTCCCGGTGTTGGACGGGACATGGGGAGTCGAACGTGGCTAAACACACACCCCAGGGCTTGTGTATCCTCGCCTCCTGCCGCTTAACCTGCACTGCCCCACCCCAGGCCTATCGCAAGACTTGCAAGTGGGCTACTCGGAGGGTGCCGTGCTTCGCAGCTGGGGCGACTCTAATGAAGTGGGCTGGAGGCGGGAACCTGCCTAGCAGGAGCCCTGGAGAGCCGGTTTCCTCACAGCTCTTCCCTCTCAGCTGCTCCACCGTCCCTTGGGTACACCGGGGCTTTGCTTACCCGTAGGAGGGCCACGTTGGACCGGGAGACCGTGGTACCACGCGGGGGAGAATGGGCACTAGAGGTCCCAGGGGCCGCTGGTCAGGTGGCACGTCCTCCTCCCTTGCTCCCTCAGCAGTAGCATACTCCAGCCGTGGGACCCAGGCCCGCCTAGGCTCCAGGGGTGTGTCTCCAGCCGACGACGTCAAAGAGGCCTGAGGTAACAGAGGAAAGGCATTTCTTACCCCCTTCCTTGCCTTGTAATCGAATAGTCCTTATCCCTTTCGGCATAGTTTATATACAACGTTGCGTCTGTTTGAGCTCTACGACCCTTTGATGCAGTTATAAACGTAGCTGCACCCGTAGCGTTTCGGGTTCTTTGCCCTGTCGGTTTATTGAGGAATGTTTTGTAGCACTCCCTGTGCTTTCGGTTGGGTCGCCCTTGATGAGAACTTTTTGATACGTTGACTGTCTGTCTGGGAATCCCAGCCTCCTACTTCCCCCTTCCCCGGTCTCCAATTTCCCCCTATGGGAACTCCACGCTTGTCTCTTCCCTTTGTGAACCTGTGTTTCCTTTGTATGCTGCTTCCTTTGTATCCCTATTTAGACTGCACATGTAAGAGATAGCCTGCGATATGGGTCTTGCTGCCTCTAATTTACCAGAATTAGTGAGATCATCTACTGCTGCACCCATGCTGCTGCAAATAGTATGAGTTCATTTTGTTCTGTGGATGAGTGGTAGTCGAGGGAGTGTAGGTAGAACTCCTTTCTCCATTCACCCCGCGCTCGACATTTCGTTCCTTTGTATGTCTTGGCTGTGGTAAAGGGTAACACAACGACCACTGGGGTGCAAGTGCTTCCTTCCAGTGATGCTAGTCGCTGGTTATACGACCTGCAGCGGGTTTGCCGAATCTCGGGGTCCCTCCAGTGTTTAGTTTGGTAAGGAACTTGCCTATTGACCTTCATATCGGCTGTCACCAATTTACGATCCCGGCAACGGCAATGGTAGGCTTCCCTTTTGGGCATGCCCTCTTGAGCTCTGAACGCTTTTAGCGTTTGTGAGGACTGCAGCCAGGGAAACCCTCGTTGAACTTCCTTTGCACTCTCTAATCATGACAGATCCTGAGCATCTTTTCATTTGAATGTGCTGTTTTCTAAAACGCGGGTGAGTACCACTGAGGTCTCGAAAGGTTTCTGTCTGAGAGTCGGGCCTGATTTGAATTCACTTCAGAGTACCTAGCCCAGGATATTTCTTGAGGGCAGGGCTGTGTTTGTGAAGCCGCAGGCCGCAGGCCTTGTGAATGATAGGTGCCCTTCGGCAGGGTTTCTAAGGTTGTTACGGCGGTGTGCCACAAGGCGGCAGCACTGCTCCGTGTCCTCTCGGGTAACTTGGGGAAAGAAAGTCTTAGCGGGGGTCCCGGTGTTGGACGGGACATGGGGAGTCGAACGTGGCTAAACACACACCCCAGGGCTTGTGTATCCTCGCCTCCTGCCGCTTAACCTGCACTGCCCCACCCCAGGCCTATCGCAAGACTTGCAAGTGGGCTACTCGGAGGGTGCCGTGCTTCGCAGCTGGGGCGACTCTAATGAAGTGGGCTGGAGGCGGGAACCTGCCTAGCAGGAGCCCTGGAGAGCCGGTTTCCTCACAGCTCTTCCCTCTCAGCTGCTCCACCGTCCCTTGGGTACACCGGGCTTTGCTTACCCGTAGGAGGGCCACGTTGGACCGGGAGACCGTGGTACCACGCGGGGGAGAATGGGCACTAGAGGTCCCATGGGCCGCTGGTCAGGTGGCACGTCTTCCTCCCTTGCTCCCTCAGCAGCAGCATACTCCAGCCGTGGGACCCAGGCCCGCCTAGGCTCCAGGGGTGTGTCTCCAGCCGACGACGTCAAAGAGGCCTGAGGTAACAGAGGAAAGGCATTTCTTACCCCCTCCTTGCCTTGTCATCGAATAGTCCTTATCCCTTTCGGCATAGTTTATATTACAACGTTGCGTCTGTTTGAGCTCTACGACCCTTTGATGCAGTTATGAACGTAGCTGCACCCGTAGCGTTTCGGGTTCTTTGCCCTGTCGGTTTATTGAGGAATGTTTTGTAGCACTCCCTGTGCTTTCGGTTGGGTCGCCCTTGATGAGAACTTTTTGATACGTTGACTGTCTCTCTGGGAATCCCAGCCTCCTACTTCCCCCTTCCCCGGTCTCCAATTTCCCCCTATGGGAACTCCACGCTTGTCTCTTCCCTTTGTGAACCTGTGTTTCCTTTGTATGCTGCTTCCTTTGTATCCCTATTTAGACTGCACATGTAAGAGATAGCCTGCGATATGGGTCTTGCTGCCTCTAATTTACCAGAATTAGTGAGATCATCTACTGCTCCACCCATGCTGCTGCAAATAGTATGAGTTCATTTTGTTCTGTGGATGAGTGGTAGTCGAGGGAGTGTTGGTGGTAGAACTCCTTTCTCCATTCACCCCGCGCTCGACATTTCGTTCCTTTGTATGTCTTGGCTGTGGTAAAGGGTAACACAACGACCACTGGGGTGCAAGTGCTTCCTTCCAGTGATGCTAGTCGCTGGTTATACGACCTGCAGCGGGTTTGCCGAATCTCAGGGTCCCTCCAGTGTTTAGTTTGGTAAGGAACTTGCCTATTGACCTTCATATCGGCTGTCACCAATTTACGATCCCGGCAACGGCAATGGTAGGCTTCCCTTTTGGGCATGCCCTCTTGAGCTCTGAACGCTTTTAGCGTTTGTGAGGACTGCAGCCAGGGAAACCCTCGTTGAACTTCCTTTGCACTCTCTAATCATGACAGATCCTGAGCATCTTTTCATTTGAATGTGCTGTTTTCTAAAACGCGGGTGAGTACCACTGAGGTCTCGAAAGGTTTCTGTCTGAGAGTCGGGCCTGATTTGAATTCACTTCAGAGTACCTAGCCCAGGATATTTCTTGAGGGCAGGGCTGTGTTTGCGAAGCCGCAGGCCGCAGGCCTTGTGAATGATAGGTGCCCTTCGGCAGGGTTTCTAAGGTTGTTACGGCAGTGTGCCACAAGGCGGCAGCACTGCTCCGTGTCCTCTCGGGTAACTTGGGGAAAGAAAGCCTTAGCGGGGGTCCCGGTGTTGGACGGGACATGGGGAGTCGAACGTGGCTAAACACACACCCCAGGGCTTGTGTATCCTCGCCTCCTGCCGCTTAACCTGCACTGCCCCACCCCAGGCCTATCGCAAGACTTGCAAGTGGGCTACTCGGAGGGTGCCGTGCTTCGCAGCTGGGGCGACTCTAATGAAGTGGGCTGGAGGCGGGAACCTGCCTAGCAGGAGCCCTGGGGAGCCGGTTTCCTCACAGCTCTTCCCTCTCAGCTGCTCCACCGTCCCTTGGGTACACCGGGCTTTGCTTACCCGTAGGAGGGCCACGTTGGACCGGGAGACCGTGACCACGCGGGGGAGAATGGGCACTAGAGGTCCCAGGGGCCGCTGGTCAGGTGGCACGTCCTCCTCCCTTGCTCCCTCAGCAGCAGCATACTCCAGCCGTGGGACCCAGGCCCGCCTAGGCTCCAGGGGTGTGTCTCCAGCCGACGACGTCAAAGAGGCCTGAGGTAACAGAGGAAAGGCATTTCTTACCCCCTCCTTGCCTTGTCATCGAATAGTCCTTATCCCTTTCGGCATAGTTTATATTACAACGTTGCGTCTGTTTGAGCTCTACGACCCTTTGATGCAATTATAAACGTAGCTGCACCCGTAGGGTTTCGGGTTCTTTGCCCTGTCGGTTTATTGAGGAATGTTTTGTAGCACTCCCTGTGCTTTCGGTTGGGTCGCCCTTGATGAGAACTTTTTGATACGTTGACTGTCTGTCTGGGAATCCCAGCCTCCTACTTCCCCCTTCCCCGGTCTCCAATTTCCCCCTATGGGAACTCCACGCTTGTCTCTTCCCTTTGTGAACCTGTGTTTCCTTTGTATGCTGCTTCCTTTGTATCCCTATTTAGACTGCACATGTAAGAGATAGCCTGCGATATGGGTCTTGCTGCCTCTAATTTACCAGAATTAGTGAGATCATCTACTGCTGCACCCATGCTGCTGCAAATAGTATGAGTTCATTTTGTTCTGTGGATGAGTGGTAGTCGAGGGAGTGTAGGTAGAACTCCTTTCTCCATTCACCCCGCGCTCGACATTTCGTTCCTTTGTATGTCTTGGCTGTGGTAAAGGGTAACACAACGACCACTGGGGTGCAAGTGCTTCCTTCCAATGATGCTAGTCGCTGGTTATACGACCTGCAGCGGGTTTGCCGAATCTCGGGGTCCCTCCAGTGTTTAGTTCGGTAAGGAACTTGCCTATTGACCTTCATATCGGCTGTCACCAATTTACGATCCCGGCAACGGCAATGGTAGGCTTCCCTTTTGGGCATGCCCTCTTGAGCTCTGAACGCTTTTAGCGTTTGTGAGGACTGCAGCCAGGGAAACCCTCGTTGAACTTCCTTTGCACTCTCTAATCATGACAGATCCTGAGCATCTTTTCATTTGAATGTGCTGTTTTCTAAAACGCGGGTGAGTACCACTGAGGTCTCGAAAGGTTTCTGTCTGAGAGTCGGGCCTGATTTGAATTCACTTCAGAGTACCTAGCCCAGGATATTTCTTGAGGGCAGGGCTGTGTTTGCGAAGCCGCAGGCCGCAGGCCTTGTGAATGATAGGTGCCCTTCGGCAGGGTTTCTAAGGTTGTTACGGCAGTGTGCCACAAGGCGGCAGCACTGCTCCGTGTCCTCTCGGGTAACTTGGGGAAAGAAAGCCTTAGCGGGGGTCCCGGTGTTGGACGGGACATGGGGAGTCGAACGTGGCTAAACACACACCCCAGGGCTTGTGTATCCTCGCCTCCTGCCGCTTAACCTGCACTGCCCCACCCCAGGCCTATCGCAAGACTTGCAAGTGGGCTACTCGGAGGGTGCCGTGCTTCGCAGCTGGGGCGACTCTAATGAAGTGGGCTGGAGGCGGGAACCTGCCTAGCAGGAGCCCTGGAGAGCCGGTTTCCTCACAGCTCTTCCCTCTCAGCTGCTCCACCGTCCCTTGGGTACACCGGGGCTTTGCTTACCCGTAGGAGGGCCACGTTGGACCGGGAGACCGTGGTACCACGCGGGGGAGAATGGGCACTAGAGGTCCCAGGGGCCGCTGGTCAGGTGGCACGTCCTCCTCCCTTGCTCCCTCAGCAGTAGCATACTCCAGCCGTGGGACCCAGGCCCGCCTAGGCTCCAGGGGTGTGTCTCCAGCCGACGACGTCAAAGAGGCCTGAGGTAACAGAGGAAAGGCATTTCTTACCCCCTTCCTTGCCTTGTAATCGAATAGTCCTTATCCCTTTCGGCATAGTTTATATACAACGTTGCGTCTGTTTGAGCTCTACGACCCTTTGATGCAGTTATAAACGTAGCTGCACCCGTAGCGTTTCGGGTTCTTTGCCCTGTCGGTTTATTGAGGAATGTTTTGTAGCACTCCCTGAGCTTTCGGTTGGGTCGCCCTTGATGAGAACTTTTTGATACGTTGACTGTCTGTCTGGGAATCCCAGCCTCCTACTTCCCCCTTCCCCGGTCTCCAATTTCCCCCTATGGGAACTCCACGCTTGTCTCTTCCCTTTGTGAACCTGTGTTTCCTTTGTACGCTGCTTCCTTTGTATCCCTATTTAGACTGCACATGTAAGAGATAGCCTGCGATATGGGTCTTGCTGCCTCTAATTTACCAGAATTAGTGAGATCATCTACTGCTGCACCCATGCTGCTGCAAATAGTATGAGTTCATTTTGTTCTGTGGATGAGTGGTAGTCGAGGGAGTGTAGGTAGAACTCCTTTCTCCATTCACCCCGCGCTCGACATTTCGTTCCTTTGTATGTCTTGGCTGTGGTAAAGGGTAACACAACGACCACTGGGGTGCAAGTGCTTCCTTCCAGTGATGCTAGTCGCTGGTTATACGACCTGCAGCGGGTTTGCCGAATCTCGGGGTCCCTCCAGTGTTTAGTTTGGTAAGGAACTTGCCTATTGACCTTCATATCGGCTGTCACCAATTTACGATCCCGGCAACGGCAATGGTAGGCTTCCCTTTTGGGCATGCCCTCTTGAGCTCTGAACGCTTTTAGCGTTTGTGAGGACTGCAGCCAGGGAAACCCTCGTTGAACTTCCTTTGCACTCTCTAATCATGACAGAACCTTAGCATCTATTCATTTGAATGTGCTGTTTTCTAAAACGCGGGTGAGTACCACTGAGGTCTCGAAAGGTTTCTGTCTGAGAGTCGGGCCTGATTTGAATTCACTTCAGAGTACCTAGCCCAGGATATTTCTTGAGGGCAGGGCTGTGTTTGTGAAGCCGCAGGCCGCAGGCCTTGTGAATGATAGGTGCCCTTCGGCAGGGTTTCTAAGGTTGTTACGGCGGTGTGCCACAAGGCGGCAGCACTGCTCCGTGTCCTCTCGGGTAACTTGGGGAAAGAAAGTCTTAGCGGGGGTCCCGGTGTTGGACGGGACATGGGGAGTCGAACGTGGCTAAACACACACCCCAGGGCTTGTGTATCCTCGCCTCCTGCCGCTTAACCTGCACTGCCCCACCCCAGGCCTATCGCAAGACTTGCAAGTGGGCTACTCGGAGGGTGCCGTGCTTCGCAGCTGGGGCGACTCTAATGAAGTGGGCTGGAGGCGGGAACCTGCCTAGCAGGAGCCCTGGAGAGCCGGTTTCCTCACAGCTCTTCCCTCTCAGCTGCTCCACCGTCCCTTGGGTACACCGGGCTTTGCTTACCCGTAGGAGGGCCACGTTGGACCGGGAGACCGTGGTACCACGCGGGGGAGAATGGGCACTAGAGGTCCCATGGGCCGCTGGTCAGGTGGCACGTCTTCCTCCCTTGCTCCCTCAGCAGCAGCATACTCCAGCCGTGGGACCCAGGCCCGCCTAGGCTCCAGGGGTGTGTCTCCAGCCGACGACGTCAAAGAGGCCTGAGGTAACAGAGGAAAGGCATTTCTTACCCCCTCCTTGCCTTGTCATCGAATAGTCCTTATCCCTTTCGGCATAGTTTATATTACAACGTTGCGTCTGTTTGAGCTCTACGACCCTTTGATGCAGTTATGAACGTAGCTGCACCCGTAGCGTTTCGGGTTCTTTGCCCTGTCGGTTTATTGAGGAATGTTTTGTAGCACTCCCTGTGCTTTCGGTTGGGTCGCCCTTGATGAGAACTTTTTGATACGTTGACTGTCTCTCTGGGAATCCCAGCCTCCTACTTCCCCCTTCCCCGGTCTCCAATTTCCCCCTATGGGAACTCCACGCTTGTCTCTTCCCTTTGTGAACCTGTGTTTCCTTTGTATGCTGCTTCCTTTGTATCCCTATTTAGACTGCACATGTAAGAGATAGCCTGCGATATGGGTCTTGCTGCCTCTAATTTACCAGAATTAGTGAGATCATCTACTGCTCCACCCATGCTGCTGCAAATAGTATGAGTTCATTTTGTTCTGTGGATGAGTGGTAGTCGAGGGAGTGTTGGTGGTAGAACTCCTTTCTCCATTCACCCCGCGCTCGACATTTCGTTCCTTTGTATGTCTTGGCTGTGGTAAAGGGTAACACAACGACCACTGGGGTGCAAGTGCTTCCTTCCAGTGATGCTAGTCGCTGGTTATACGACCTGCAGCGGGTTTGCCGAATCTCAGGGTCCCTCCAGTGTTTAGTTTGGTAAGGAACTTGCCTATTGACCTTCATATCGGCTGTCACCAATTTACGATCCCGGCAACGGCAATGGTAGGCTTCCCTTTTGGGCATGCCCTCTTGAGCTCTGAACGCTTTTAGCGTTTGTGAGGACTGCAGCCAGGGAAACCCTCGTTGAACTTCCTTTGCACTCTCTAATCATGACAGATCCTGAGCATCTTTTCATTTGAATGTGCTGTTTTCTAAAACGCGGGTGAGTACCACTGAGGTCTCGAAAGGTTTCTGTCTGAGAGTCGGGCCTGATTTGAATTCACTTCAGAGTACCTAGCCCAGGATATTTCTTGAGGGCAGGGCTGTGTTTGCGAAGCCGCAGGCCGCAGGCCTTGTGAATGATAGGTGCCCTTCGGCAGGGTTTCTAAGGTTGTTACGGCAGTGTGCCACAAGGCGGCAGCACTGCTCCGTGTCCTCTCGGGTAACTTGGGGAAAGAAAGCCTTAGCGGGGGTCCCGGTGTTGGACGGGACATGGGGAGTCGAACGTGGCTAAACACACACCCCAGGGCTTATGTATCCTCGCCTCCTGCCGCTTAACCTGCACTGCCCCACCCCAGGCCTATCGCAAGACTTGCAAGTGGGCTACTCGGAGGGTGCCGTGCTTCGCAGCTGGGGCGACTCTAATGAAGTGGGCTGGAGGCGGGAACCTGCCTAGCAGGAGCCCTGGAGAGCCGGTTTCCTCACAGCTCTTCCCTCTCAGCTGCTCCACCGTCCCTTGGGTACACCGGGCTTTGCTTACCCGTAGGAGGGCCACGTTGGACCGGGAGACCGTGGTACCACGCGGGGGAGAATGGGCACTAGAGGTCCCAGGGGCCGCTGGTCAGGTGGCACGTCCTCCTCCCTTGCTCCCTCAGCAGCAGCATACTCCAGCCGTGGGACCCAGGCCCGCCTAGGCTCCAGGGGTGTGTCTCCAGCCGACGACGTCAAAGAGGCCTGAGGTAACAGAGGAAAGGCATTTCTTACCCCCTTCCTTGCCTTGTCATCGAATAGTTCTTATCCCTTTCGGCATAGTTTATATACAACGTTGCGTCTGTTTGAGCTCTACGACCCTTTGATGCAGTTATAACCGTAGCTGCACCCGTAGCGTTTCGGGTTCTTTGCCCTGTCGGTTTATTGAGGAATGTTTTGTAGCACTCCCTGTGCTTTCGGTTGGGTCGCCCTTGATGAGAACTTTTTGATACGTTGACTGTCTGTCTGGGAATCCCAGCCTCCTACTTCCCCCTTCCCCGGTCTCCAATTTCCCCCTATGGGAACTCCACGCTTGTCTCTTCCCTTTGTGAACCTGTGTTTCCTTTGTATGCTGCTTCCTTTGTATCCCTATTTAGACTGCACATGTAAGAGATAGCCTGCGATATGGGTCTTGCTGCCTCTAATTTACCAGAATTAGTGAGATCATCTACTGCTGCACCCATGCTGCTGCAAATAGTATGAGTTCATTTTGTTCTGTGGATGAGTGGTAGTCGAGGGAGTGTAGGTAAAACTCCTTTCTCCATTCACCCCGCGCTCGACATTTCGTTCCTTTGTGTGTCTTGGCTGTGGTAAAGAGTAACACAACGACCACTGGGGTGCAAGTGCTTCCTTCCAATGATGCTAGTCGCTGGTTATACGACCTGCAGCGGGTTTGCCGAATCTCGGGGTCCCTCCAGTGTTTAGTTTGGTAAGGAACTTGCCTATTGACCTTCATATCGGCTGTCACCAATTTACGATCCCGGTAACGGCAATGGTAGGCTTCCCTTTTCGGCATGCCCTCTTGAGCTCTGAATGCTTTTAGCGTTTGTGAGGACTGCAGCCAGGGAAACCCTCGTTGAACTTCCTTTGCACTCTCTAATCATGACAGATCCTGAGCATCTTTTCATTTGAATGTGCTGTTTTCTAAAACGCGGGTGAGTACCACTGAGGTCTCGAAAGGTTTCTGTCTGAGAGTCGGGCCTGATTTGAATTCACTTCAGAGTACCTAGCCCAGGATATTTCTTGAGGGCAGGGCTGTGTTTGCGAAGCCGCAGGCCGCAGGCCTTGTGAATGATAGGTGCCCTTCGGCAGGGTTTCTAAGGTTGTTACGGCAGTGTGCCACAAGGCGGCAGCACTGCTCCGTGTCCTCTCGGGTAACTTGGGGAAAGAAAGCCTTAGCGGGGGTCCCGGTGTTGGACGGGACATGGGGAGTCGAACGTGGCTAAACACACACCCCAGGGCTTGTGTATCCTCGCCTCCTGCCGCTTAACCTGCACTGCCCCACCCCAGGCCTATCGCAAGACTTGCAAGTGGGCTACTCGGAGGGTGCCGTGCTTCGCAGCTGGGGCGACTCTAATGAAGTGGGCTGGAGGCGGGAACCTGCCTAGCAGGAGCCCTGGAGAGCCGGTTTCCTCACAGCTCTTCCCTCTCAGCTGCTCCACCGTCCCTTGGGTACACCGGGGCTTTGCTTACCCGTAGGAG
The DNA here is from genome assembly GCF_963455315.2 of Globicephala melas. Classification (NCBI taxonomy): domain Eukaryota; kingdom Metazoa; phylum Chordata; class Mammalia; order Artiodactyla; family Delphinidae; genus Globicephala; species Globicephala melas. The sequence goes on along the minus strand of NW_027207640.1, from coordinate 128,220 downwards.
GGCCACGTTGGACCGGGAGACCGTGGTACCACGCGGGGGAGAATGGGCACTAGAGGTCCCAGGGGCCGCTGGTCAGGTGGCACGTCCTCCTCCCTTGCTCCCTCAGCAGTAGCATACTCCAGCCGTGGGACCCAGGCCCGCCTAGGCTCCAGGGGTGTGTCTCCAGCCGACGACGTCAAAGAGGCCTGAGGTAACAGAGGAAAGGCATTTCTTACCCCCTTCCTTGCCTTGTAATCGAATAGTCCTTATCCCTTTCGGCATAGTTTATATACAACGTTGCGTCTGTTTGAGCTCTACGACCCTTTGATGCAGTTATAAACGTAGCTGCACCCGTAGCGTTTCGGGTTCTTTGCCCTGTCGGTTTATTGAGGAATGTTTTGTAGCACTCCCTGTGCTTTCGGTTGGGTCGCCCTTGATGAGAACTTTTTGATACGTTGACTGTCTGTCTGGGAATCCCAGCCTCCTACTTCCCCCTTCCCCGGTCTCCAATTTCCCCCTATGGGAACTCCACGCTTGTCTCTTCCCTTTGTGAACCTGTGTTTCCTTTGTATGCTGCTTCCTTTGTATCCCTATTTAGACTGCACATGTAAGAGATAGCCTGCGATATGGGTCTTGCTGCCTCTAATTTACCAGAATTAGTGAGATCATCTACTGCTGCACCCATGCTGCTGCAAATAGTATGAGTTCATTTTGTTCTGTGGATGAGTGGTAGTCGAGGGAGTGTAGGTAGAACTCCTTTCTCCATTCACCCCGCGCTCGACATTTCGTTCCTTTGTATGTCTTGGCTGTGGTAAAGGGTAACACAACGACCACTGGGGTGCAAGTGCTTCCTTCCAGTGATGCTAGTCGCTGGTTATACGACCTGCAGCGGGTTTGCCGAATCTCGGGGTCCCTCCAGTGTTTAGTTTGGTAAGGAACTTGCCTATTGACCTTCATATCGGCTGTCACCAATTTACGATCCCGGCAACGGCAATGGTAGGCTTCCCTTTTGGGCATGCCCTCTTGAGCTCTGAACGCTTTTAGCGTTTGTGAGGACTGCAGCCAGGGAAACCCTCGTTGAACTTCCTTTGCACTCTCTAATCATGACAGATCCTGAGCATCTTTTCATTTGAATGTGCTGTTTTCTAAAACGCGGGTGAGTACCACTGAGGTCTCGAAAGGTTTCTGTCTGAGAGTCGGGCCTGATTTGAATTCACTTCAGAGTACCTAGCCCAGGATATTTCTTGAGGGCAGGGCTGTGTTTGTGAAGCCGCAGGCCGCAGGCCTTGTGAATGATAGGTGCCCTTCGGCAGGGTTTCTAAGGTTGTTACGGCGGTGTGCCACAAGGCGGCAGCACTGCTCCGTGTCCTCTCGGGTAACTTGGGGAAAGAAAGTCTTAGCGGGGGTCCCGGTGTTGGACGGGGACATGGGGAGTCGAACGTGGCTAAACACACACCCCAGGGCTTGTGTATCCTCGCCTCCTGCCGCTTAACCTGCACTGCCCCACCCCAGGCCTATCGCAAGACTTGCAAGTGGGCTACTCGGAGGGTGCCGTGCTTCGCAGCTGGGGCGACTCTAATGAAGTGGGCTGGAGGCGGGAACCTGCCTAGCAGGAGCCCTGGAGAGCCGGTTTCCTCACAGCTCTTCCCTCTCAGCTGCTCCACCGTCCCTTGGGTACACCGGGCTTTGCTTACCCGTAGGAGGGCCACGTTGGACCGGGAGACCGTGGTACCACGCGGGGGAGAATGGGCACTAGAGGTCCCATGGGCCGCTGGTCAGGTGGCACGTCTTCCTCCCTTGCTCCCTCAGCAGCAGCATACTCCAGCCGTGGGACCCAGGCCCGCCTAGGCTCCAGGGGTGTGTCTCCAGCCGACGACGTCAAAGAGGCCTGAGGTAACAGAGGAAAGGCATTTCTTACCCCCTCCTTGCCTTGTCATCGAATAGTCCTTATCCCTTTCGGCATAGTTTATATTACAACGTTGCGTCTGTTTGAGCTCTACGACCCTTTGATGCAGTTATGAACGTAGCTGCACCCGTAGCGTTTCGGGTTCTTTGCCCTGTCGGTTTATTGAGGAATGTTTTGTAGCACTCCCTGTGCTTTCGGTTGGGTCGCCCTTGATGAGAACTTTTTGATACGTTGACTGTCTCTCTGGGAATCCCAGCCTCCTACTTCCCCCTTCCCCGGTCTCCAATTTCCCCCTATGGGAACTCCACGCTTGTCTCTTCCCTTTGTGAACCTGTGTTTCCTTTGTATGCTGCTTCCTTTGTATCCCTATTTAGACTGCACATGTAAGAGATAGCCTGCGATATGGGTCTTGCTGCCTCTAATTTACCAGTATTAGTGAGATCATCTACTGCTCCACCCATGCTGCTGCAAATAGTATGAGTTCATTTTGTTCTGTGGATGAGTGGTAGTCGAGGGAGTGTTGGTGGTAGAACTCCTTTCTCCATTCACCCCGCGCTCGACATTTCGTTCCTTTGTATGTCTTGGCTGTGGTAAAGGGTAACACAACGACCACTGGGGTGCAAGTGCTTCCTTCCAGTGATGCTAGTCGCTGGTTATACGACCTGCAGCGGGTTTGCCGAATCTCAGGGTCCCTCCAGTGTTTAGTTTGGTAAGGAACTTGCCTATTGACCTTCATATCGGCTGTCACCAATTTACGATCCCGGCAACGGCAATGGTAGGCTTCCCTTTTGGGCATGCCCTCTTGAGCTCTGAACGCTTTTAGCGTTTGTGAGGACTGCAGCCAGGGAAACCCTCGTTGAACTTCCTTTGCACTCTCTAATCATGACAGATCCTGAGCATCTTTTCATTTGAATGTGCTGTTTTCTAAAACGCGGGTGAGTACCACTGAGGTCTCGAAAGGTTTCTGTCTGAGAGTCGGGCCTGATTTGAATTCACTTCAGAGTACCTAGCCCAGGATATTTGTTGAGGGCAGGGCTGTGTTTGCGAAGCCGCAGGCCGCAGGCCTTGTGAATGATAGGTGCCCTTCGGCAGGGTTTCTAAGGTTGTTACGGCAGTGTGCCACAAGGCGGCAGCACTGCTCCGTGTCCTCTCGGGTAACTTGGGGAAAGAAAGCCTTAGCGGGGGTCCCGGTGTTGGACGGGACATGGGGAGTCGAACGTGGCTAAACACACACCCCAGGGCTTGTGTATCCTCGCCTCCTGCCGCTTAACCTGCACTGCCCCACCCCAGGCCTATCGCAAGACTTGCAAGTGGGCTACTCGGAGGGTGCCGTGCTTCGCAGCTGGGGCGACTCTAATGAAGTGGGCTGGAGGCGGGAACCTGCCTAGCAGGAGCCCTGGAGAGCCGGTTTCCTCACAGCTCTTCCCTCTCAGCTGCTCCACCGTCCCTTGGGTACACCGGGCTTTGCTTACCCGTAGGAGGGCCACGTTGGACCGGGAGACCGTGGTACCACGCGGGGGAGAATGGGCACTAGAGGTCCCAGGGGCCGCTGGTCAGGTGGCACGTCCTCCTCCCTTGCTCCCTCAGCAGCAGCATACTCCAGCCGTGGGACCCAGGCCCGCCTAGGCTCCAGGGGTGTGTCTCCAGCCGACGACGTTAAAGAGGCCTGAGGTAACAGAGGAAAGGCATTTCTTACCCCCTTCCTTGCCTTGTCATCGAATAGTTCTTATCCCTTTCGGCATAGTTTATATACAACGTTGCGTCTGTTTGAGCTCTACGACCCTTTGATGCAGTTATAAACGTAGCTGCACCCGTAGCGTTTCGGGTTCTTTGCCCTGTCGGTTTATTGAGGAATGTTTTGTAGCACTCCCTGTGCTTTCGGTTGGGTCGCCCTTGATGAGAACTTTTTGATACGTTGACTGTCTGTCTGGGAATCCCAGCCTCCTACTTCCCCCTTCCCCGGTCTCCAATTTCCCCCTATGGGAACTCCACGCTTGTCTCTTCCCTTTGTGAACCTGTGTTTCCTTTGTATGCTGCTTCCTTTGTATCCCTATTTAGACTGCACATGTAAGAGATAGCCTGCGATATGGGTCTTGCTGCCTCTAATTTACCAGTATTAGTGAGATCATCTACTGCTGCACCCATGCTGCTGCAAATAGTATGAGTTCATTTTGTTCTGTGGATGAGTGGTAGTCGAGGGAGTGTTGGTGGTAGAACTCCTTTCTCCATTCACCCCGCGCTCGACATTTCGTTCCTTTGTATGTCTTGGCTGTGGTAAAGGGTAACACAACGACCACTGGGGTGCAAGTGCTTCCTTCCAGTGATGCTAGTCGCTGGTTATACGACCTGCAGCGGGTTTGCCGAATCTCGGGGTCCCTCCAGTGTTTAGTTTGGTAAGGAACTTGCCTATTGACCTTCATATCGGCTGTCACCAATTTACGATCCCGGCAACGGCAATGGTAGGCTTCCCTTTTGGGCATGCCCTCTTGAGCTCTGAACGCTTTTAGCGTTTGTGAGGACTGCAGCCAGGGAAACCCTCGTTGAACTTCCTTTGCACTCTCTAATCATGACAGATCCTGAGCATCTTTTCATTTGAATGTGCTGTTTTCTAAAACGCGGGTGAGTACCACTGAGGTCTCGAAAGGTTTCTGTCTGAGAGTCGGGCCTGATTTGAATTCACTTCAGAGTACCTAGCCCAGGATATTTCTTGAGGGCAGGGCTGTGTTTGCGAAGCCGCAGGCCGCAGGCCTTGTGAATGATAGGTGCCCTTCGGCAGGGTTTCTAAGGTTGTTACGGCAGTGTGCCACAAGGCGGCAGCACTGCTCCGTGTCCTCTCGGGTAACTTGGGGAAAGAAAGCCTTAGCGGGGGTCCCGGTGTTGGACGGGACATGGGGAGTCGAACGTGGCTAAACACACACCCCAGGGCTTGTGTATCCTCGCCTCCTGCCGCTTAACCTGCACTGCCCCACCCCAGGCCTATCGCAAGACTTGCAAGTGGGCTACTCGGAGGGTGCCGTGCTTCGCAGCTGGGGCGACTCTAATGAAGTGGGCTGGAGGCGGGAACCTGCCTAGCAGGAGCCCTGGAGAGCCGGTTTCCTCACAGCTCTTCCCTCTCAGCTGCTCCACCGTCCCTTGGGTACACCGGGCTTTGCTTACCCGTAGGAGGGCCACGTTGGACCGGGAGACCGTGGTACCACGCGGGGGAGAATGGGCACTAGAGGTCCCAGGGGCCGCTGGTCAGGTGGCACGTCCTCCTCCCTTGCTCCCTCAGCAGCAGCATACTCCAGCCGTGGGACCCAGGCCCGCCTAGGCTCCAGGGGTGTGTCTCCAGCCGACGACGTTAAAGAGGCCTGAGGTAACAGAGGAAAGGCATTTCTTACCCCCTTCCTTGCCTTGTCATCGAATAGTTCTTATCCCTTTCGGCATAGTTTATATACAACGTTGCGTCTGTTTGAGCTCTACGACCCTTTGATGCAGTTATAAACGTAGCTGCACCCGTAGCGTTTCGGGTTCTTTGCCCTGTCGGTTTATTGAGGAATGTTTTGTAGCACTCCCTGTGCTTTCGGTTGGGTCGCCCTTGATGAGAACTTTTTGATACGTTGACTGTCTGTCTGGGAATCCCAGCCTCCTACTTCCCCCTTCCCCGGTCTCCAATTTCCCCCTATGGGAACTCCACGCTTGTCTCTTCCCTTTGTGAACCTGTGTTTCCTTTGTATGCTGCTTCCTTTGTATCCCTATTTAGACTGCACATGTAAGAGATAGCCTGCGATATGGGTCTTGCTGCCTCTAATTTACCAGTATTAGTGAGATCATCTACTGCTGCACCCATGCTGCTGCAAATAGTATGAGTTCATTTTGTTCTGTGGATGAGTGGTAGTCGAGGGAGTGTTGGTGGTAGAACTCCTTTCTCCATTCCCCCCGCGCTCGACATTTCGTTGCTTTGTGTGTCTTGGCTGTGGTAAAGGGTAACACAACGACCACTGGGGTGCAAGTGCTTCCTTCCAGTGATGCTAGTCGCTGGTTATACGACCTGCAGCGGGTTTGCCGAATCTCGGGGTCCCTCCAGTGTTTAGTTTGGTAAGGAACTTGCCTATTGACCTTCATATCGGCTGTCACCAATTTACGATCCCGGCAACGGCAATGGTAGGCTTCCCTTTTGGGCATGCCCTCTTGAGCTCTGAACGCTTTTAGCGTTTGTGAGGACTGCAGCCAGGGAAACCCTCGTTGAACTTCCTTTGCACTCTCTAATCATGACAGATCCTGAGCATCTTTTCATTTGAATGTGCTGTTTTCTAAAACGCGGGTGAGTACCACTGAGGTCTCGAAAGGTTTCTGTCTGAGAGTCGGGCCTGATTTGAATTCACTTCAGAGTACCTAGCCCAGGATATTTCTTGAGGGCAGGGCTGTGTTTGCGAAGCCGCAGGCCGCAGGCCTTGTGAATGATAGGTGCCCTTCGGCAGGGTTTCTAAGGTTGTTACGGCAGTGTGCCACAAGGCGGCAGCACTGCTCCGTGTCCTCTCGGGTAACTTGGGGAAAGAAAGCCTTAGCGGGGGTCCCGGTGTTGGACGGGACATGGGGAGTCGAACGTGGCTAAACACACACCCCAGGGCTTGTGTATCCTCGCCTCCTGCCGCTTAACCTGCACTGCCCCACCCCAGGCCTATCGCAAGACTTGCAAGTGGGCTACTCGGAGGGTGCCGTGCTTCGCAGCTGGGGCGACTCTAATGAAGTGGGCTGGAGGCGGGAACCTGCCTAGCAGGAGCCCTGGAGAGCCGGTTTCCTCACAGCTCTTCCCTCTCAGCTGCTCCACCGTCCCTTGGGTACACCGGGCTTTGCTTACCCGTAGGAGGGCCACGTTGGACCGGGAGACCGTGGTACCACGCGGGGGAGAATGGGCACTAGAGGTCCCAGGGGCCGCTGGTCAGGTGGCACGTCCTCCTCCCTTGCTCCCTCAGCAGCAGCATACTCCAGCCGTGGGACCCAGGCCCGCCTAGGCTCCAGGGGTGTGTCTCCAGCCGACGACGTCAAAGAGGCCTGAGGTAACAGAGGAAAGGCATTTCTTACCCCCTCCTTGCCTTGTCATCGAATAGTCCTTATCCCTTTCGGCATAGTTTATATTACAACGTTGCGTCTGTTTGAGCTCTACGACCCTTTGATGCAATTATAAACGTAGCTGCACCCGTAGGGTTTCGGGTTCTTTGCCCTGTCGGTTTATTGAGGAATGTTTTGTAGCACTCCCTGTGCTTTCGGTTGGGTCGCCCTTGATGAGAACTTTTTGATACGTTGACTGTCTGTCTGGGAATCCCAGCCTCCTACTTCCCCCTTCCCCGGTCTCCAATTTCCCCCTATGGGAACTCCACGCTTGTCTCTTCCCTTTGTGAACCTGTGTTTCCTTTGTATGCTGCTTCCTTTGTATCCCTATTTAGACTGCACATGTAAGAGATAGCCTGCGATATGGGTCTTGCTGCCTCTAATTTACCAGAATTAGTGAGATCATCTACTGCTGCACCCATGCTGCTGCAAATAGTATGAGTTCATTTTGTTCTGTGGATGAGTGGTAGTCGAGGGAGTGTAGGTAGAACTCCTTTCTCCATTCCCCCCGCGCTCGACATTTCGTTCCTTTGTATGTCTTGGCTGTGGTAAAGGGTAACACAACGACCACTGGGGTGCAAGTGCTTCCTTCCAGTGATGCTAGTCGCTGGTTATACGACCTGCAGCGGGTTTGCCGAATCTCGGGGTCCCTCCAGTGTTTAGTTTGGTAAGGAACTTGCCTATTGACCTTCATATCGGCTGTTACCAATTTACGATCCCGGCAACGGCAATGGTAGGCTTCCCTTTTGGGCATGCCCTCTTGAGCTCTGAACGCTTTTAGCGTTTGTGAGGACTGCAGCCAGGGAAACCCTCGTTGAACTTCCTTTGCACTCTCTAATCATGACAGATCCTGAGCATCTTTTCATTTGAATGTGCTGTTTTCTAAAACGCGGGTGAGTACCACTGAGGTCTCGAAAGGTTTCTGTCTGAGAGTCGGGCCTGATTTGAATTCACTTCAGAGTACCTAGCCCAGGATATTTGTTGAGGGCAGGGCTGTGTTTGCGAAGCCGCAGGCCGCAGGCCTTGTGAATGATAGGTGCCCTTCGGCAGGGTTTCTAAGGTTGTTACGGCAGTGTGCCACAAGGCGGCAGCACTGCTCCGTGTCCTCTCGGGTAACTTGGGGAAAGAAAGCCTTAGCGGGGGTCCCGGTGTTGGACGGGACATGGGGAGTCGAACGTGGCTAAACACACACCCCAGGGCTTGTGTATCCTCGCCTCCTGCCGCTTAACCTGCACTGCCCCACCCCAGGCCTATCGCAAGACTTGCAAGTGGGCTACTCGGAGGGTGCCGTGCTTCGCAGCTGGGGCGACTCTAATGAAGTGGGCTGGAGGCGGGAACCTGCCTAGCAGGAGCCCTGGAGAGCCGGTTTCCTCACAGCTCTTCCCTCTCAGCTGCTCCACCGTCCCTTGGGTACACCGGGCTTTGCTTACCCGTAGGAGGGCCACGTTGGACCGGGAGACCGTGGTACCACGCGGGGGAGAATGGGCACTAGAGGTCCCAGGGGCCGCTGGTCAGGTGGCACGTCCTCCTCCCTTGCTCCCTCAGCAGCAGCATACTCCAGCCGTGGGACCCAGGCCCGCCTAGGCTCCAGGGGTGTGTCTCCAGCCGACGACGTCAAAGAGGCCTGAGGTAACAGAGGAAAGGCATTTCTTACCCCCTTCCTTGCCTTGTCATCGAATAGTTCTTATCCCTTTCGGCATAGTTTATAAACAACGTTGCGTCTGTTTGAGCTCTACGACCCTTTGATGCAGTTATAAACGTAGCTGCACCCGTAGCGTTTCGGGTTCTTTGCCCTGTCGGTTTATTGAGGAATGTTTTGTAGCACTCCCTGTGCTTTCGGTTGGGTCGCCCTTGATGAGAACTTTTTGATACGTTGACTGTCTGTCTGGGAATCCCAGCCTCCTACTTCCCCCTTCCCCGGTCTCCAATTTCCCCCTATGGGAACTCCACGCTTGTCTCTTCCCTTTGTGAACCTGTGTTTCCTTTGTATGCTGCTTCCTTTGTATCCCTATTTAGACTGCACATGTAAGAGATAGCCTGCGATATGGGTCTTGCTGCCTCTAATTTACCAGAATTAGTGAGATCATCTACTGCTGCACCCATGCTGCTGCAAATAGTATGAGTTCATTTTGTTCTGTGGATGAGTGGTAGTCGAGGGAGTGTTGGTGGTAGAACTCCTTTCTCCATTCCCCCCGCGCTCGACATTTCGTTGCTTTGTGTGTCTTGGCTGTGGTAAAGGGTAACACAACGACCACTGGGGTGCAAGTGCTTCCTTCCAGTGATGCTAGTCGCTGGTTATACGACCTGCAGCGGGTTTGCCGAATCTCGGGGTCCCTCCAGTGTTTAGTTTGGTAAGGAACTTGCCTATTGACCTTCATATCGGCTGTCACCAATTTACGATCCCGGCAACGGCAATGGTAGGCTTCCCTTTTGGGCATGCCCTCTTGAGCTCTGAACGCTTTTAGCGTTTGTGAGGACTGCAGCCAGGGAAACCCTCGTTGAACTTCCTTTGCACTCTCTAATCATGACAGATCCTGAGCATCTTTTCATTTGAATGTGCTGTTTTCTAAAACGCGGGTGAGTACCACTGAGGTCTCGAAAGGTTTCTGTCTGAGAGTCGGGCCTGATTTGAATTCACTTCAGAGTACCTAGCCCAGGATATTTCTTGAGGGCAGGGCTGTGTTTGCGAAGCCGCAGGCCGCAGGCCTTGTGAATGATAGGTGCCCTTCGGCAGGGTTTCTAAGGTTGTTACGGCAGTGTGCCACAAGGCGGCAGCACTGCTCCGTGTCCTCTCGGGTAACTTGGGGAAAGAAAGCCTTAGCGGGGGTCCCGGTGTTGGACGGGACATGGGGAGTCGAACGTGGCTAAACACACACCCCAGGGCTTGTGTATCCTCGCCTCCTGCCGCTTAACCTGCACTGCCCCACCCCAGGCCTATCGCAAGACTTGCAAGTGGGCTACTCGGAGGGTGCCGTGCTTCGCAGCTGGGGCGACTCTAATGAAGTGGGCTGGAGGCGGGAACCTGCCTAGCAGGAGCCCTGGAGAGCCGGTTTCCTCACAGCTCTTCCCTCTCAGCTGCTCCACCGTCCCTTGGGTACACCGGGCTTTGCTTACCCGTAGGAGGGCCACGTTGGACCGGGAGACCGTGGTACCACGCGGGGGAGAATGGGCACTAGAGGTCCCAGGGGCCGCTGGTCAGGTGGCACGTCCTCCTCCCTTGCTCCCTCAGCAGCAGCATACTCCAGCCGTGGGACCCAGGCCCGCCTAGGCTCCAGGGGTGTGTCTCCAGCCGACGACGTCAAAGAGGCCTGAGGTAACAGAGGAAAGGCATTTCTTACCCCCTCCTTGCCTTGTCATCGAATAGTCCTTATCCCTTTCGGCATAGTTTATATTACAACGTTGCGTCTGTTTGAGCTCTACGACCCTTTGATGCAGTTATGAACGTAGCTGCACCCGTAGCGTTTCGGGTTCTTTGCCCTGTCGGTTTATTGAGGAATGTTTTGTAGCACTCCCTGTGCTTTCGGTTGGGTCGCCCTTGATGAGAACTTTTTGATACGTTGACTGTCTCTCTGGGAATCCCAGCCTCCTACTTCCCCCTTCCCCGGTCTCCAATTTCCCCCTATGGGAACTCCACGCTTGTCTCTTCCCTTTGTGAACCTGTGTTTCCTTTGTATGCTGCTTCCTTTGTATCCCTATTTAGACTGCACATGTAAGAGATAGCCTGCGATATGGGTCTTGCTGCCTCTAATTTACCAGAATTAGTGAGATCATCTACTGCTCCACCCATGCTGCTGCAAATAGTATGAGTTCATTTTGTTCTGTGGATGAGTGGTAGTCGAGGGAGTGTTGGTGGTAGAACTCCTTTCTCCATTCCCCCCGCGCTCGACATTTCGTTGCTTTGTGTGTCTTGGCTGTGGTAAAGGGTAACACAACGACCACTGGGGTGCAAGTGCTTCCTTCCAGTGATGCTAGTCGCTGGTTATACGACCTGCAGCGGGTTTGCCGAATCTCGGGGTCCCTCCAGTGTTTAGTTCGGTAAGGAACTTGCCTATTGACCTTCATATCGGCTGTCACCAATTTACGATCCCGGCAACGGCAATGGTAGGCTTCCCTTTTGGGCATGCCCTCTTGAGCTCTGAACGCTTTTAGCGTTTGTGAGGACTGCAGCCAGGGAAACCCTCGTTGAACTTCCTTTGCACTCTCTAATCATGACAGATCCTGAGCATCTTTTCATTTGAATGTGCTGTTTTCTAAAACGCGGGTGAGTACCACTGAGGTCTCGAAAGGTTTCTGTCTGAGAGTCGGGCCTGATTTGAATTCACTTCAGAGTACCTAGCCCAGGATATTTCTTGAGGGCAGGGCTGTGTTTGTGAAGCCGCAGGCCGCAGGCCTTGTGAATGATAGGTGCCCTTCGGCAGGGTTTCTAAGGTTGTTACGGCAGTGTGCCACAAGGCGGCAGCACTGCTCCGTGTCCTCTCGGGTAACTTGGGGAAAGAAAGCCTTAGCGGGGGTCCCGGTGTTGGACGGGACATGGGGAGTCGAACGTGGCTAAACACACACCCCAGGGCTTGTGTATCCTCGCCTCCTGCCGCTTAACCTGCACTGCCCCACCCCAGGCCTATCGCAAGACTTGCAAGTGGGCTACTCGGAGGGTGCCGTGCTTCGCAGCTGGGGCGACTCTAATGAAGTGGGCTGGAGGCGGGAACCTGCCTAGCAGGAGCCCTGGGGAGCCGGTTTCCTCACAGCTCTTCCCTCTCAGCTGCTCCACCGTCCCTTGGGTACACCGGGCTTTGCTTACCCGTAGGAGGGCCACGTTGGACCGGGAGACCGTGACCACGCGGGGGAGAATGGGCACTAGAGGTCCCATGGGCCGCTGGTCAGGTGGCACGTCCTCCTCCCTTGCTCCCTCAGCAGCAGCATACTCCAGCCGTGGGACCCAGGCCCGCCTAGGCTCCAGGGGTGTGTCTCCAGCCGACGACGTCAAAGAGGCCTGAGGTAACAGAGGAAAGGCATTTCTTACGCCCTCCTTGCCTTGTCATCGAATAGTCCTTATCCCTTTCGGCATAGTTTATATTACAACGTTGCGTCTGTTTGAGCTCTACGACCCTTTGATGCAATTATAAACGTAGCTGCACCCGTAGGGTTTCGGGTTCTTTGCCCTGTCGGTTTATTGAGGAATGTTTTGTAGCACTCCCTGTGCTTTCGGTTGGGTCGCCCTTGATGAGAACTTTTTGATACGTTGACTGTCTGTCTGGGAATCCCAGCCTCCTACTTCCCCCTTTCCCGGTCTCCAATTTCCCCCTATGGGAACTCCACGCTTGTCTCTTCCCTTTGTGAACCTGTGTTTCCTTTGTATGCTGCTTCCTTTGTATCCCTATTTAGACTGCACATGTAAGAGATAGCCTGCGATATGGGTCTTGCTGCCTCTAATTTACCAGAATTAGTGAGATCATCTACTGCTGCACCCATGCTGCTGCAAATAGTATGAGTTCATTTTGTTCTGTGGATGAGTGGTAGTCGAGGGAGTGTAGGTAGAACTCCTTTCTCCATTCACCCCGCGCTCGACATTTCGTTCCTTTGTATGTCTTGGCTGTGGTAAAGGGTAACACAACGACCACTGGGGTGCAAGTGCTTCCTTCCAATGATGCTAGTCGCTGGTTATACGACCTGCAGCGGGTTTGCCGAATCTCGGGGTCCCTCCAGTGTTTAGTTCGGTAAGGAACTTGCCTATTGACCTTCATATCGGCTGTCACCAATTTACGATCCCGGCAACGGCAATGGTAGGCTTCCCTTTTGGGCATGCCCTCTTGAGCTCTGAACGCTTTTAGCGTTTGTGAGGACTGCAGCCAGGGAAACCCTCGTTGAACTTCCTTTGCACTCTCTAATCATGACAGATCCTGAGCATCTTTTCATTTGAATGTGCTGTTTTCTAAAACGCGGGTGAGTACCACTGAGGTCTCGAAAGGTTTCTGTCTGAGAGTCGGGCCTGATTTGAATTCACTTCAGAGTACCTAGCCCAGGATATTTCTTGAGGGCAGGGCTGTGTTTGCGAAGCCGCAGGCCGCAGGCCTTGTGAATGATAGGTGCCCTTCGGCAGGGTTTCTAAGGTTGTTACGGCAGTGTGCCACAAGGCGGCAGCACTGCTCCGTGTCCTCTCGGGTAACTTGGGGAAAGAAAGCCTTAGCGGGGGTCCCGGTGTTGGACGGGACATGGGGAGTCGAACGTGGCTAAACACACACCCCAGGGCTTGTGTATCCTCGCCTCCTGCCGCTTAACCTGCACTGCCCCACCCCAGGCCTATCGCAAGACTTGCAAGTGGGCTACTCGGAGGGTGCCGTGCTTCGCAGCTGGGGCGACTCTAATGAAGTGGGCTGGAGGCGGGAACCTGCCTAGCAGGAGCCCTGGAGAGCCGGTTTCCTCACAGCTCTTCCTTCTCAGCTGCTCCACCGTCCCTTGGGTACACCGGGCTTTGCTTACCCGTAGGAGGGCCACGTTGGACCGGGAGACCGTGGTACCACGCGGGGGAGAATGGGCACTAGAGGTCCCAGGGGCCGCTGGTCAGGTGGCACGTCCTCCTCCCTTGCTCCCTCAGCAGCAGCATACTCCAGCCGTGGGACCCAGGCCCGCCTAGGCTCCAGGGGTGTGTCTCCAGCCGACGACGTCAAAGAGGCCTGAGGTAACAGAGGAAAGGCATTTCTTACCCCCTCCTTGCCTTGTCATCGAATAGTCCTTATCCCTTTCGGCATAGTTTATATTACAACGTTGCGTCTGTTTGAGCTCTACGACCCTTTGATGCAATTATAAACGTAGCTGCACCCGTAGCGTTTCGGGTTCTTTGCCCTGTCGGTTTATTGAGGAATGTTTTGTAGCACTCCCTGTGCTTTCGGTTGGGTCGCCCTTGATGAGAACTTTTTGATACGTTGACTGTCTGTCTGGGAATCCCAGCCTCCTACTTCCCCCTTTCCCGGTCTCCAATTTCCCCCTATGGGAACTCCACGCTTGTCTCTTCCCTTTGTGAACCTGTGTTTCCTTTGTATGCTGCTTCCTTTGTATCCCTATTTAGACTGCACATGTAAGAGATAGCCTGCGATATGGGTCTTGCTGCCTCTAATTTACCAGAATTAGTGAGATCATCTACTGCTGCACCCATGCTGCTGCAAATAGTATGAGTTCATTTTGTTCTGTGGATGAGTGGTAGTCGAGGGAGTGTAGGTAAAACTCCTTTCTCCATTCACCCCGCGCTCGACATTTCGTTCCTTTGTGTGTCTTGGCTGTGGTAAAGAGTAACACAACGACCACTGGGGTGCAAGTGCTTCCTTCCAATGATGCTAGTCGCTGGTTATACGACCTGCAGCGGGTTTGCCGAATCTCGGGGTCCCTCCAGTGTTTAGTTTGGTAAGGAACTTGCCTATTGACCTTCATATCGGCTGTCACCAATTTACGATCCCGGTAACGGCAATGGTAGGCTTCCCTTTTCGGCATGCCCTCTTGAGCTCTGAATGCTTTTAGCGTTTGTGAGGACTGCAGCCAGGGAAACCCTCGTTGAACTTCCTTTGCACTCTCTAATCATGACAGATCCTGAGCATCTTTTCATTTGAATGTGCTGTTTTCTAAAACGCGGGTGAGTACCACTGAGGTCTCGAAAGGTTTCTGTCTGAGAGTCGGGCCTGATTTGAATTCACTTCAGAGTACCTAGCCCAGGATATTTCTTGAGGGCAGGGCTGTGTTTGCGAAGCCGCAGGCCGCAGGCCTTGTGAATGATAGGTGCCCTTCGGCAGGGTTTCTAAGGTTGTTACGGCAGTGTGCCACAAGGCGGCAGCACTGCTCCGTGTCCTCTCGGGTAACTTGGGGAAAGAAAGCCTTAGCGGGGGTCCCGGTGTTGGACGGGACATGGGGAGTCGAACGTGGCTAAACACACACCCCAGGGCTTGTGTATCCTCGCCTCCTGCCGCTTAACCTGCACTGCCCCACCCCAGGCCTATCGCAAGACTTGCAAGTGGGCTACTCGGAGGGTGCCGTGCTTCGCAGCTGGGGCGACTCTAATGAAGTGGGCTGGAGGCGGGAACCTGCCTAGCAGGAGCCCTGGAGAGCCGGTTTCCTCACAGCTCTTCCCTCTCAGCTGCTCCACCGTCCCTTGGGTACACCGGGCTTTGCTTACCCGTAGGAGGGCCACGTTGGACCGGGAGACCGTGGTACCACGCGGGGGAGAATGGGCACTAGAGGTCCCATGGGCCGCTGGTCAGGTGGCACGTCTTCCTCCCTTGCTCCCTCAGCAGCAGCATACTCCAGCCGTGGGACCCAGGCCCGCCTAGGCTCCAGGGGTGTGTCTCCAGCCGACGACGTCAAAGAGGCCTGAGGTAACAGAGGAAAGGCATTTCTTACCCCCTCCTTGCCTTGTCATCGAATAGTCCTTATCCCTTTCGGCATAGTTTATATTACAACGTTGCGTCTGTTTGAGCTCTACGACCCTTTGATGCAGTTATGAACGTAGCTGCACCCGTAGCGTTTCGGGTTCTTTGCCCTGTCGGTTTATTGAGGAATGTTTTGTAGCACTCCCTGTGCTTTCGGTTGGGTCGCCCTTGATGAGAACTTTTTGATACGTTGACTGTCTCTCTGGGAATCCCAGCCTCCTACTTCCCCCTTCCCCGGTCTCCAATTTCCCCCTATGGGAACTCCACGCTTGTCTCTTCCCTTTGTGAACCTGTGTTTCCTTTGTATGCTGCTTCCTTTGTATCCCTATTTAGACTGCACATGTAAGAGATAGCCTGCGATATGGGTCTTGCTGCCTCTAATTTACCAGAATTAGTGAGATCATCTACTGCTGCACCCATGCTGCTGCAAATAGTATGAGTTCATTTTGTTCTGTGGATGAGTGGTAGTCGAGGGAGTGTAGGTAGAACTCCTTTCTCCATTCACCCCGCGCTCGACATTTCGTTCCTTTGTGTGTCTTGGCTGTGGTAAAGAGTAACACAACGACCACTGGGGTGCAAGTGCTTCCTTCCAATGATGCTAGTCGCTGGTTATACGACCTGCAGCGGGTTTGCCGAATCTCGGGGTCCCTCCAGTGTTTAGTTTGGTAAGGAACTTGCCTATTGACCTTCATATCGGCTGTCACCAATTTACGATCCCGGTAACGGCAATGGTAGGCTTCCCTTTTGGGCATGCCCTCTTGAGCTCTGAACGCTTTTAGCGTTTGTGAGGACTGCAGCCAGGGAAACCCTCGTTGAACTTCCTTTGCACTCTCTAATCATGACAGATCCTGAGCATCTTTTCATTTGAATGTGCTGTTTTCTAAAACGCGGGTGAGTACCACTGAGGTCTCGAAAGGTTTCTGTCTGAGAGTCGGGCCTGATTTGAATTCACTTCAGAGTACCTAGCCCAGGATATTTGTTGAGGGCAGGGCTGTGTTTGCGAAGCCGCAGGCCGCAGGCCTTGTGAATGATAGGTGCCCTTCGGCAGGGTTTCTAAGGTTGTTACGGCAGTGTGCCACAAGGCGGCAGCACTGCTCCGTGTCCTCTCGGGTAACTTGGGGAAAGAAAGCCTTAGCGGGGGTCCCGGTGTTGGACGGGACATGGGGAGTCGAACGTGGCTAAACACACACCCCAGGGCTTGTGTATCCTCGCCTCCTGCCGCTTAACCTGCACTGCCCCACCCCAGGCCTATCGCAAGACTTGCAAGTGGGCTACTCGGAGGGTGCCGTGCTTCGCAGCTGGGGCGACTCTAATGAAGTGGGCTGGAGGCGGGAACCTGCCTAGCAGGAGCCCTGGAGAGCCGGTTTCCTCACAGCTCTTCCCTCTCAGCTGCTCCACCGTCCCTTGGGTACACCGGGCTTTGCTTACCCGTAGGAGGGCCACGTTGGACCGGGAGACCGTGGTACCACGCGGGGGAGAATGGGCACTAGAGGTCCCAGGGGCCGCTGGTCAGGTGGCACGTCCTCCTCCCTTGCTCCCTCAGCAGCAGCATACTCCAGCCGTGGGACCCAGGCCCGCCTAGGCTCCAGGGGTGTGTCTCCAGCCGACGACGTCAAAGAGGCCTGAGGTAACAGAGGAAAGGCATTTCTTACCCCCTCCTTGCCTTGTCATCGAATAGTCCTTATCCCTTTCGGCATAGTTTATATTACAACGTTGCGTCTGTTTGAGCTCTACGACCCTTTGATGCAGTTATGAACGTAGCTGCACCCGTAGCGTTTCGGGTTCTTTGCCCTGTCGGTTTATTGAGGAATGTTTTGTAGCACTCCCTGTGCTTTCGGTTGGGTCGCCCTTGATGAGAACTTTTTGATACGTTGACTGTCTCTCTGGGAATCCCAGCCTCCTACTTCCCCCTTCCCCGGTCTCCAATTTCCCCCTATGGGAACTCCACGCTTGTCTCTTCCCTTTGTGAACCTGTGTTTCCTTTGTATGCTGCTTCCTTTGTATCCCTATTTAGACTGCACATGTAAGAGATAGCCTGCGATATGGGTCTTGCTGCCTCTAATTTACCAGAATTAGTGAGATCATCTACTGCTCCACCCATGCTGCTGCAAATAGTATGAGTTCATTTTGTTCTGTGGATGAGTGGTAGTCGAGGGAGTGTTGGTGGTAGAACTCCTTTCTCCATTCACCCCGCGCTCGACATTTCGTTCCTTTGTATGTCTTGGCTGTGGTAAAGGGTAACACAACGACCACTGGGGTGCAAGTGCTTCCTTCCAGTGATGCTAGTCGCTGGTTATACGACCTGCAGCGGGTTTGCCGAATCTCGGGGTCCCTCCAGTGTTTAGTTTGGTAAGGAACTTGCCTATTGACCTTCATATCGGCTGTCACCAATTTACGATCCCGGCAACGGCAATGGTAGGCTTCCCTTTTGGGCATGCCCTCTTGAGCTCTGAACGCTTTTAGCGTTTGTGAGGACTGCAGCCAGGGAAACCCTCGTTGAACTTCCTTTGCACTCTCTAATCATGACAGATCCTGAGCATCTTTTCATTTGAATGTGCTGTTTTCTAAAACGCGGGTGAGTACCACTGAGGTCTCGAAAGGTTTCTGTCTGAGAGTCGGGCCTGATTTGAATTCACTTCAGAGTACCTAGCCCAGGATATTTCTTGAGGGCAGGGCTGTGTTTGCGAAGCCGCAGGCCGCAGGCCTTGTGAATGATAGGTGCCCTTCGGCAGGGTTTCTAAGGTTGTTACGGCAGTGTGCCACAAGGCGGCAGCACTGCTCCGTGTCCTCTCGGGTAACTTGGGGAAAGAAAGCCTTAGCGGGGGTCCCGGTGTTGGACGGGACATGGGGAGTCGAACGTGGCTAAACACACACCCCAGGGCTTGTGTATCCTCGCCTCCTGCCGCTTAACCTGCACTGCCCCACCCCAGGCCTATCGCAAGACTTGCAAGTGGGCTACTCGGAGGGTGCCGTGCTTCGCAGCTGGGGCGACTCTAATGAAGTGGGCTGGAGGCGGGAACCTGCCTAGCAGGAGCCCTGGAGAGCCGGTTTCCTCACAGCTCTTCCCTCTCAGCTGCTCCACCGTCCCTTGGGTACACCGGGCTTTGCTTACCCGTAGGAGGGCCACGTTGGACCGGGAGACCGTGGTACCACGCGGGGGAGAATGGGCACTAGAGGTCCCAGGGGCCGCTGGTCAGGTGGCACGTCCTCCTCCCTTGCTCCCTCAGCAGCAGCATACTCCAGCCGTGGGACCCAGGCCCGCCTAGGCTCCAGGGGTGTGTCTCCAGCCGACGACGTCAAAGAGGCCTGAGGTAACAGAGGAAAGGCATTTCTTACCCCCTCCTTGCCTTGTCATCGAATAGTCCTTATCCCTTTCGGCATAGTTTATATTACAACGTTGCGTCTGTTTGAGCTCTACGACCCTTTGATGCAGTTATGAACGTAGCTGCACCCGTAGCGTTTCGGGTTCTTTGCCCTGTCGGTTTATTGAGGAATGTTTTGTAGCACTCCCTGTGCTTTCGGTTGGGTCGCCCTTGATGAGAACTTTTTGATACGTTGACTGTCTCTCTGGGAATCCCAGCCTCCTACTTCCCCCTTCCCCGGTCTCCAATTTCCCCCTATGGGAACTCCACGCTTGTCTCTTCCCTTTGTGAACCTGTGTTTCCTTTGTATGCTGCTTCCTTTGTATCCCTATTTAGACTGCACATGTAAGAGATAGCCTGCGATATGGGTCTTGCTGCCTCTAATTTACCAGAATTAGTGAGATCATCTACTGCTCCACCCATGCTGCTGCAAATAGTATGAGTTCATTTTGTTCTGTGGATGAGTGGTAGTCGAGGGAGTGTTGGTGGTAGAACTCCTTTCTCCATTCACCCCGCGCTCGACATTTCGTTCCTTTGTATGTCTTGGCTGTGGTAAAGGGTAACACAACGACCACTGGGGTGCAAGTGCTTCCTTCCAGTGATGCTAGTCGCTGGTTATACGACCTGCAGCGGGTTTGCCGAATCTCGGGGTCCCTCCAGTGTTTAGTTTGGTAAGGAACTTGCCTATTGACCTTCATATCGGCTGTCACCAATTTACGATCCCGGCAACGGCAATGGTAGGCTTCCCTTTTGGGCATGCCCTCTTGAGCTCTGAACGCTTTTAGCGTTTGTGAGGACTGCAGCCAGGGAAACCCTCGTTGAACTTCCTTTGCACTCTCTAATCATGACAGATCCTGAGCATCTTTTCATTTGAATGTGCTGTTTTCTAAAACGCGGGTGAGTACCACTGAGGTCTCGAAAGGTTTCTGTCTGAGAGTCGGGCCTGATTTGAATTCACTTCAGAGTACCTAGCCCAGGATATTTCTTGAGGGCAGGGCTGTGTTTGCGAAGCCGCAGGCCGCAGGCCTTGTGAATGATAGGTGCCCTTCGGCAGGGTTTCTAAGGTTGTTACGGCAGTGTGCCACAAGGCGGCAGCACTGCTCCGTGTCCTCTCGGGTAACTTGGGGAAAGAAAGCCTTAGCGGGGGTCCCGGTGTTGGACGGGACATGGGGAGTCGAACGTGGCTAAACACACACCCCAGGGCTTGTGTATCCTCGCCTCCTGCCGCTTAACCTGCACTGCCCCACCCCAGGCCTATCGCAAGACTTGCAAGTGGGCTACTCGGAGGGTGCCGTGCTTCGCAGCTGGGGCGACTCTAATGAAGTGGGCTGGAGGCGGGAACCTGCCTAGCAGGAGCCCTGGAGAGCCGGTTTCCTCACAGCTCTTCCCTCTCAGCTGCTCCACCGTCCCTTGGGTACACCGGGCTTTGCTTACCCGTAGGAGGGCCACGTTGGACCGGGAGACCGTGGTACCACGCGGGGGAGAATGGGCACTAGAGGTCCCAGGGGCCGCTGGTCAGGTGGCACGTCCTCCTCCCTTGCTCCCTCAGCAGCAGCATACTCCAGCCGTGGGACCCAGGCCCGCCTAGGCTCCAGGGGTGTGTCTCCAGCCGACGACGTCAAAGAGGCCTGAGGTAACAGAGGAAAGGCATTTCTTACCCCCTCCTTGCCTTGTCATCGAATAGTCCTTATCCCTTTCGGCATAGTTTATATTACAACGTTGCGTCTGTTTGAGCTCTACGACCCTTTGATGCAATTATAAACGTAGCTGCACCCGTAGCGTTTCGGGTTCTTTGCCCTGTCGGTTTATTGAGGAATGTTTTGTAGCACTCCCTGTGCTTTCGGTTGGGTCGCCCTTGATGAGAACTTTTTGATACGTTGACTGTCTGTCTGGGAATCCCAGCCTCCTACTTCCCCCTTCCCCGGTCTCCAATTTCCCCCTATGGGAACTCCACGCTTGTCTCTTCCCTTTGTGAACCTGTGTTTCCTTTGTATGCTGCTTCCTTTGTATCCCTATTTAGACTGCACATGTAAGAGATAGCCTGCGATATGGGTCTTGCTGCCTCTAATTTACCAGAATTAGTGAGATCATCTACTGCTGCACCCATGCTGCTGCAAATAGTATGAGTTCATTTTGTTCTGTGGATGAGTGGTAGTCGAGGGAGTGTAGGTAGAACTCCTTTCTCCATTCACCCCGCGCTCGACATTTCGTTCCTTTGTATGTCTTGGCTGTGGTAAAGGGTAACACAACGACCACTGGGGTGCAAGTGCTTCCTTCCAATGATGCTAGTCGCTGGTTATACGACCTGCAGCGGGTTTGCCGAATCTCGGGGTCCCTCCAGTGTTTAGTTCGGTAAGGAACTTGCCTATTGACCTTCATATCGGCTGTCACCAATTTACGATCCCGGCAACGGCAATGGTAGGCTTCCCTTTTGGGCATGCCCTCTTGAGCTCTGAACGCTTTTAGCGTTTGTGAGGACTGCAGCCAGGGAAACCCTCGTTGAACTTCCTTTGCACTCTCTAATCATGACAGATCCTGAGCATCTTTTCATTTGAATGTGCTGTTTTCTAAAACGCGGGTGAGTACCACTGAGGTCTCGAAAGGTTTCTGTCTGAGAGTCGGGCCTGATTTGAATTCACTTCAGAGTACCTAGCCCAGGATATTTCTTGAGGGCAGGGCTGTGTTTGCGAAGCCGCAGGCCGCAGGCCTTGTGAATGATAGGTGCCCTTCGGCAGGGTTTCTAAGGTTGTTACGGCAGTGTGCCACAAGGCGGCAGCACTGCTCCGTGTCCTCTCGGGTAACTTGGGGAAAGAAAGCCTTAGCGGGGGTCCCGGTGTTGGACGGGACATGGGGAGTCGAACGTGGCTAAACACACACCCCAGGGCTTGTGTATCCTCGCCTCCTGCCGCTTAACCTGCACTGCCCCACCCCAGGCCTATCGCAAGACTTGCAAGTGGGCTACTCGGAGGGTGCCGTGCTTCGCAGCTGGGGCGACTCTAATGAAGTGGGCTGGAGGCGGGAACCTGCCTAGCAGGAGCCCTGGAGAGCCGGTTTCCTCACAGCTCTTCCCTCTCAGCTGCTCCACCGTCCCTTGGGTACACCGGGCTTTGCTTACCCGTAGGAGGGCCACGTTGGACCGGGAGACCGTGGTACCACGCGGGGGAGAATGGGCACTAGAGGTCCCAGGGGCCGCTGGTCAGGTGGCACGTCCTCCTCCCTTGCTCCCTCAGCAGCAGCATACTCCAGCCGTGGGACCCAGGCCCGCCTAGGCTCCAGGGGTGTGTCTCCAGCCGACGACGTCAAAGAGGCCTGAGGTAACAGAGGAAAGGCATTTCTTACCCCCTCCTTGCCTTGTCATCGAATAGTCCTTATCCCTTTCGGCATAGTTTATATTACAACGTTGCGTCTGTTTGAGCTCTACGACCCTTTGATGCAATTATAAACGTAGCTGCACCCGTAGCGTTTCGGGTTCTTTGCCCTGTCGGTTTATTGAGGAATGTTTTGTAGCACTCCCTGTGCTTTCGGTTGGGTCGCCCTTGATGAGAACTTTTTGATACGTTGACTGTCTGTCTGGGAATCCCAGCCTCCTACTTCCCCCTTCCCCGGTCTCCAATTTCCCCCTATGGGAACTCCACGCTTGTCTCTTCCCTTTGTGAACCTGTGTTTCCTTTGTATGCTGCTTCCTTTGTATCCCTATTTAGACTGCACATGTAAGAGATAGCCTGCGATATGGGTCTTGCTGCCTCTAATTTACCAGAATTAGTGAGATCATCTACTGCTGCACCCATGCTGCTGCAAATAATATGAGTTCATTTTGTTCTGTGGATGAGTGGTAGTCGAGGGAGTGTAGGTAGAACTCCTTTCTCCATTCACCCCGCGCTCGACATTTCGTTCCTTTGTATGTCTTGGCTGTGGTAAAGGGTAACACAACGACCACTGGGGTGCAAGTGCTTCCTTCCAATGATGCTAGTCGCTGGTTATACGACCTGCAGCGGGTTTGCCGAATCTCGGGGTCCCTCCAGTGTTTAGTTTGGTAAGGAACTTGCCTATTGACCTTCATATCGGCTGTCACCAATTTACGATCCCGGCAACGGCAATGGTAGGCTTCCCTTTTGGGCATGCCCTCTTGAGCTCTGAACGCTTTTAGCGTTTGTGAGGACTGCAGCCAGGGAAACCCTCGTTGAACTTCCTTTGCACTCTCTAATCATGACAGATCCTGAGCATCTTTTCATTTGAATGTGCTGTTTTCTAAAACGCGGGTGAGTACCACTGAGGTCTCGAAAGGTTTCTGTCTGAGAGTCGGGCCTGATTTGAATTCACTTCAGAGTACCTAGCCCAGGATATTTCTTGAGGGCAGGGCTGTGTTTGCGAAGCCGCAGGCCGCAGGCCTTGTGAATGATAGGTGCCCTTCGGCAGGGTTTCTAAGGTTGTTACGGCAGTGTGCCACAAGGCGGCAGCACTGCTCCGTGTCCTCTCGGGTAACTTGGGGAAAGAAAGCCTTAGCGGGGGTCCCGGTGTTGGACGGGACATGGGGAGTCGAACGTGGCTAAACACACACCCCAGGGCTTGTGTATCCTCGCCTCCTGCCGCTTAACCTGCACTGCCCCACCCCAGGCCTATCGCAAGACTTGCAAGTGGGCTACTCGGAGGGTGCCGTGCTTCGCAGCTGGGGCGACTCTAATGAAGTGGGCTGGAGGCGGGAACCTGCCTAGCAGGAGCCCTGGGGAGCCGGTTTCCTCACAGCTCTTCCCTCTCAGCTGCTCCACCGTCCCTTGGGTACACCGGGCTTTGCTTACCCGTAGGAGGGCCACGTTGGACCGGGAGACCGTGACCACGCGGGGGAGAATGGGCACTAGAGGTCCCAGGGGCCGCTGGTCAGGTGGCACGTCCTCCTCCCTTGCTCCCTCAGCAGCAGCATACTCCAGCCGTGGGACCCAGGCCCGCCTAGGCTCCAGGGGTGTGTCTCCAGCCGACGACGTCAAAGAGGCCTGAGGTAACAGAGGAAAGGCATTTCTTACCCCCTCCTTGCCTTGTCATCGAATAGTCCTTATCCCTTTCGGCATAGTTTATATTACAACGTTGCGTCTGTTTGAGCTCTACGACCCTTTGATGCAATTATAAACGTAGCTGCACCCGTAGGGTTTCGGGTTCTTTGCCCTGTCGGTTTATTGAGGAATGTTTTGTAGCACTCCCTGTGCTTTCGGTTGGGTCGCCCTTGATGAGAACTTTTTGATACGTTGACTGTCTGTCTGGGAATCCCAGCCTCCTACTTCCCCCTTCCCCGGTCTCCAATTTCCCCCTATGGGAACTCCACGCTTGTCTCTTCCCTTTGTGAACCTGTGTTTCCTTTGTATGCTGCTTCCTTTGTATCCCTATTTAGACTGCACATGTAAGAGATAGCCTGCGATATGGGTCTTGCTGCCTCTAATTTACCAGAATTAGTGAGATCATCTACTGCTCCACCCATGCTGCTGCAAATAGTATGAGTTCATTTTGTTCTGTGGATGAGTGGTAGTCGAGGGAGTGTAGGTAGAACTCCTTTCTCCATTCCCCCCGTGCTCGACATTTCGTTCCTTTGTATGTCTTGGCTGTGGTAAAGGGTAACACAACGACCACTGGGGTGCAAGTGCTTCCTTCCAGTGATGCTAGTCGCTGGTTATACGACCTGCAGCGGGTTTGCCGAATCTCGGGGTCCCTCCAGTGTTTAGTTTGGTAAGGAACTTGCCTATTGACCTTCATATCGGCTGTCACCAATTTACGATCCCGGCAACGGCAATGGTAGGCTTCCCTTTTGGGCATGCCCTCTTGAGCTCTGAACGCTTTTAGCGTTTGTGAGGACTGCAGCCAGGGAAACCCTCGTTGAACTTCCTTTGCACTCTCTAATCATGACAGATCCTGAGCATCTTTTCATTTGAATGTGCTGTTTTCTAAAACGCGGGTGAGTACCACTGAGGTCTCGAAAGGTTTCTGTCTGAGAGTCGGGCCTGATTTGAATTCACTTCAGAGTACCTAGCCCAGGATATTTCTTGAGGGCAGGGCTGTGTTTGCGAAGCCGCAGGCCGCAGGCCTTGTGAATGATAGGTGCCCTTCGGCAGGGTTTCTAAGGTTGTTACGGCAGTGTGCCACAAGGCGGCAGCACTGCTCCGTGTCCTCTCGGGTAACTTGGGGAAAGAAAGCCTTAGCGGGGGTCCCGGTGTTGGACGGGACATGGGGAGTCGAACGTGGCTAAACACACACCCCAGGGCTTGTGTATCCTCGCCTCCTGCCGCTTAACCTGCACTGCCCCACCCCAGGCCTATCGCAAGACTTGCAAGTGGGCTACTCGGAGGGTGCCGTGCTTCGCAGCTGGGGCGACTCTAATGAAGTGGGCTGGAGGCGGGAACCTGCCTAGCAGGAGCCCTGGAGAGCCGGTTTCCTCACAGCTCTTCCCTCTCAGCTGCTCCACCGTCCCTTGGGTACACCGGGCTTTGCTTACCCGTAGGAGGGCCACGTTGGACCGGGAGACCGTGGTACCACGCGGGGGAGAATGGGCACTAGAGGTCCCAGGGGCCGCTGGTCAGGTGGCACGTCCTCCTCCCTTGCTCCCTCAGCAGCAGCATACTCCAGCCGTGGGACCCAGGCCCGCCTAGGCTCCAGGGGTGTGTCTCCAGCCGACGACGTCAAAGAGGCCTGAGGTAACAGAGGAAAGGCATTTCTTACCCCCTCCTCGCCTTGTCATCGAATAGTCCTTATCCCTTTCGGCATAGTTTATATTACAACGTTGCGTCTGTTTGAGCTCTACGACCCTTTGATGCAATTATAAACGTAGCTGCACCCGTAGGGTTTCGGGTTCTTTGCCCTGTCGGTTTATTGAGGAATGTTTTGTAGCACTCCCTGTGCTTTCGGTTGGGTCGCCCTTGATGAGAACTTTTTGATACGTTGACTGTCTGTCTGGGAATCCCAGCCTCCTACTTCCCCCTTCCCCGGTCTCCAATTTCCCCCTATGGGAACTCCACGCTTGTCTCTTCCCTTTGTGAACCTGTGTTTCCTTTGTATGCTGCTTCCTTTGTATCCCTATTTAGACTGCACATGTAAGAGATAGCCTGCGATATGGGTCTTGCTGCCTCTAATTTACCAGAATTAGTGAGATCATCTACTGCTCCACCCATGCTGCTGCAAATAGTATGAGTTCATTTTGTTCTGTGGATGAGTGGTAGTCGAGGGAGTGTTGGTGGTAGAACTCCTTTCTCCATTCACCCCGCGCTCGACATTTCGTTCCTTTGTATGTCTTGGCTGTGGTAAAGGGTAACACAACGACCACTGGGGTGCAAGTGCTTCCTTCCAGTGATGCTAGTCGCTGGTTATACGACCTGCAGCGGGTTTGCCGAATCTCGGGGTCCCTCCAGTGTTTAGTTTGGTAAGGAACTTGCCTATTGACCTTCATATCGGCTGTCACCAATTTACGATCCCGGCAACGGCAATGGTAGGCTTCCCTTTTGGGCATGCCCTCTTGAGCTCTGAACGCTTTTAGCGTTTGTGAGGACTGCAGCCAGGGAAACCCTCGTTGAACTTCCTTTGCACTCTCTAATCATGACAGATCCTGAGCATCTTTTCATTTGAATGTGCTGTTTTCTAAAACGCGGGTGAGTACCACTGAGGTCTCGAAAGGTTTCTGTCTGAGAGTCGGGCCTGATTTGAATTCACTTCAGAGTACCTAGCCCAGGATATTTCTTGAGGGCAGGGCTGTGTTTGCGAAGCCGCAGGCCGCAGGCCTTGTGAATGATAGGTGCCCTTCGGCAGGGTTTCTAAGGTTGTTACGGCAGTGTGCCACAAGGCGGCAGCACTGCTCCGTGTCCTCTCGGGTAACTTGGGGAAAGAAAGCCTTAGCGGGGGTCCCGGTGTTGGACGGGACATGGGGAGTCGAACGTGGCTAAACACACACCCCAGGGCTTGTGTATCCTCGCCTCCTGCCGCTTAACCTGCACTGCCCCACCCCAGGCCTATCGCAAGACTTGCAAGTGGGCTACTCGGAGGGTGCCGTGCTTCGCAGCTGGGGCGACTCTAATGAAGTGGGCTGGAGGCGGGAACCTGCCTAGCAGGAGCCCTGGGGAGCCGGTTTCCTCACAGCTCTTCCCTCTCAGCTGCTCCACCGTCCCTTGGGTACACCGGGCTTTGCTTACCCGTAGGAGGGCCACGTTGGACCGGGAGACCGTGACCACGCGGGGGAGAATGGGCACTAGAGGTCCCATGGGCCGCTGGTCAGGTGGCACGTCCTCCTCCCTTGCTCCCTCAGCAGCAGCATACTCCAGCCGTGGGACCCAGGCCCGCCTAGGCTCCAGGGGTGTGTCTCCAGCCGACGACGTCAAAGAGGCCTGAGGTAACAGAGGAAAGGCATTTCTTACCCCCTCCTTGCCTTGTCATCGAATAGTCCTTATCCCTTTCGGCATAGTTTATATTACAACGTTGCGTCTGTTTGAGCTCTACGACCCTTTGATGCAATTATAAACGTAGCTGCACCCGTAGGGTTTCGGGTTCTTTGCCCTGTCGGTTTATTGAGGAATGTTTTGTAGCACTCCCTGTGCTTTCGGTTGGGTCGCCCTTGATGAGAACTTTTTGATACGTTGACTGTCTGTCTGGGAATCCCAGCCTCCTTCTTCCCCCTTCCCCGGTCTCCAATTTCCCCCTATGGGAACTCCACGCTTGTCTCTTCCCTTTGTGAACCTGTGTTTCCTTTGTATGCTGCTTCCTTTGTATCCCTATTTAGACTGCACATGTAAGAGATAGCCTGCGATATGGGTCTTGCTGCCTCTAATTTACCAGAATTAGTGAGATCATCTACTGCTCCACCCATGCTGCTGCAAATAGTATGAGTTCATTTTGTTCTGTGGATGAGTGGTAGTCGAGGGAGTGTTGGTGGTAGAACTCCTTTCTCCATTCACCCCGCGCTCGACATTTCGTTCCTTTGTGTGTCTTGGCTGTGGTAAAGGGTAACACAACGACCACTGGGGTGCAAGTGCTTCCTTCCAATGATGCTAGTCGCTGGTTATACGACCTGCAGCGGGTTTGCCGAATCTCGGGGTCCCTCCAGTGTTTAGTTTGGTAAGGAACTTGCCTATTGACCTTCATATCGGCTGTCACCAATTTACGATCCCGGCAACGGCAATGGTAGGCTTCCCTTTTGGGCATGCCCTCTTGAGCTCTGAACGCTTTTAGCGTTTGTGAGGACTGCAGCCAGGGAAACCCTCGTTGAACTTCCTTTGCACTCTCTAATCATGACAGATCCTGAGCATCTTTTCATTTGAATGTGCTGTTTTCTAAAACGCGGGTGAGTACCACTGAGGTCTCGAAAGGTTTCTGTCTGAGAGTCGGGCCTGATTTGAATTCACTTCAGAGTACCTAGCCCAGGATATTTCTTGAGGGCAGGGCTGTGTTTGTGAAGCCGCAGGCCGCAGGCCTTGTGAATGATAGGTGCCCTTCGGCAGGGTTTCTAAGGTTGTTACGGCAGTGTGCCACAAGGCGGCAGCACTGCTCCGTGTCCTCTCGGGTAACTTGGGGAAAGAAAGCCTTAGCGGGGGTCCCGGTGTTGGACGGGACATGGGGAGTCGAACGTGGCTAAACACACACCCCAGGGCTTGTGTATCCTCGCCTCCTGCCGCTTAACCTGCACTGCCCCACCCCAGGCCTATCGCAAGACTTGCAAGTGGGCTACTCGGAGGGTGCCGTGCTTCGCAGCTGGGGCGACTCTAATGAAGTGGGCTGGAGGCGGGAACCTGCCTAGCAGGAGCCCTGGAGAGCCGGTTTCCTCACAGCTCTTCCCTCTCAGCTGCTCCACCGTCCCTTGGGTACACCGGGCTTTGCTTACCCGTAGGAGGGCCACGTTGGACCGGGAGACCGTGGTACCACGCGGGGGAGAATGGGCACTAGAGGTCCCAGGGGCCGCTGGTCAGGTGGCACGTCCTCCTCCCTTGCTCCCTCAGCAGCAGCATACTCCAGCCGTGGGACCCAGGCCCGCCTAGGCTCCAGGGGTGTGTCTCCAGCCGACGACGTCAAAGAGGCCTGAGGTAACAGAGGAAAGGCATTTCTTACCCCCTCCTTGCCTTGTCATCGAATAGTCCTTATCCCTTTCGGCATAGTTTATATTACAACGTTGCGTCTGTTTGAGCTCTACGACCCTTTGATGCAATTATAAACGTAGCTGCACCCGTAGCGTTTCGGGTTCTTTGCCCTGTTGGTTTATTGAGGAATGTTTTGTAGCACTCCCTGTGCTTTCGGTTGGGTCGCCCTTGATGAGAACTTTTTGATACGTTGACTGTCTGTCTGGGAATCCCAGCCTCCTACTTCCCCCTTCCCCGGTCTCCAATTTCCCCCTATGGGAACTCCACGCTTGTCTCTTCCCTTTGTGAACCTGTGTTTCCTTTGTATGCTGCTTCCTTTGTATCCCTATTTAGACTGCACATGTAAGAGATAGCCTGCGATATGGGTCTTGCTGCCTCTAATTTACCAGAATTAGTGAGATCATCTACTGCTGCACCCATGCTGCTGCAAATAATATGAGTTCATTTTGTTCTGTGGATGAGTGGTAGTCGAGGGAGTGTAGGTAGAACTCCTTTCTCCATTCACCCCGCGCTCGACATTTCGTTCCTTTGTATGTCTTGGCTGTGGTAAAGGGTAACACAACGACCACTGGGGTGCAAGTGCTTCCTTCCAATGATGCTAGTCGCTGGTTATACGACCTGCAGCGGGTTTGCCGAATCTCGGGGTCCCTCCAGTGTTTAGTTCGGTAAGGAACTTGCCTATTGACCTTCATATCGGCTGTCACCAATTTACGATCCCGGCAACGGCAATGGTAGGCTTCCCTTTTGGGCATGCCCTCTTGAGCTCTGAACGCTTTTAGCGTTTGTGAGGACTGCAGCCAGGGAAACCCTCGTTGAACTTCCTTTGCACTCTCTAATCATGACAGATCCTGAGCATCTTTTCATTTGAATGTGCTGTTTTCTAAAACGCGGGTGAGTACCACTGAGGTCTCGAAAGGTTTCTGTCTGAGAGTCGGGCCTGATTTGAATTCACTTCAGAGTACCTAGCCCAGGATATTTCTTGAGGGCAGGGCTGTGTTTGCGAAGCCGCAGGCCGCAGGCCTTGTGAATGATAGGTGCCCTTCGGCAGGGTTTCTAAGGTTGTTACGGCAGTGTGCCACAAGGCGGCAGCACTGCTCCGTGTCCTCTCGGGTAACTTGGGGAAAGAAAGCCTTAGCGGGGGTCCCGGTGTTGGACGGGACATGGGGAGTCGAACGTGGCTAAACACACACCCCAGGGCTTGTGTATCCTCGCCTCCTGCCGCTTAACCTGCACTGCCCCACCCCAGGCCTATCGCAAGACTTGCAAGTGGGCTACTCGGAGGGTGCCGTGCTTCGCAGCTGGGGCGACTCTAATGAAGTGGGCTGGAGGCGGGAACCTGCCTAGCAGGAGCCCTGGAGAGCCGGTTTCCTCACAGCTCTTCCCTCTCAGCTGCTCCACCGTCCCTTGGGTACACCGGGCTTTGCTTACCCGTAGGAGGGCCACGTTGGACCGGGAGACCGTGGTACCACGCGGGGGAGAATGGGCACTAGAGGTCCCAGGGGCCGCTGGTCAGGTGGCACGTCCTCCTCCCTTGCTCC
The DNA here is from genome assembly GCF_963455315.2 of Globicephala melas. Classification (NCBI taxonomy): domain Eukaryota; kingdom Metazoa; phylum Chordata; class Mammalia; order Artiodactyla; family Delphinidae; genus Globicephala; species Globicephala melas. The sequence goes on along the minus strand of NW_027207640.1, from coordinate 97,839 downwards.
CTCAGCAGCAGCATACTCCAGCCGTGGGACCCAGGCCCGCCTAGGCTCCAGGGGTGTGTCTCCAGCCGACGACGTCAAAGAGGCCTGAGGTAACAGAGGAAAGGCATTTCTTACCCCCTCCTTGCCTTGTCATCGAATAGTCCTTATCCCTTTCGGCATAGTTTATATTACAACGTTGCGTCTGTTTGAGCTCTACGACCCTTTGATGCAATTATAAACGTAGCTGCACCCGTAGCGTTTCGGGTTCTTTGCCCTGTCGGTTTATTGAGGAATGTTTTGTAGCACTCCCTGTGCTTTCGGTTGGGTCGCCCTTGATGAGAACTTTTTGATACGTTGACTGTCTGTCTGGGAATCCCAGCCTCCTACTTCCCCCTTCCCCGGTCTCCAATTTCCCCCTATGGGAACTCCACGCTTGTCTCTTCCCTTTGTGAACCTGTGTTTCCTTTGTATGCTGCTTCCTTTGTATCCCTATTTAGACTGCACATGTAAGAGATAGCCTGCGATATGGGTCTTGCTGCCTCTAATTTACCAGAATTAGTGAGATCATCTACTGATGCACCCATGCTGCTGCAAATAATATGAGTTCATTTTGTTCTGTGGATGAGTGGTAGTCGAGGGAGTGTAGGTAGAACTCCTTTCTCCATTCACCCCGCGCTCGACATTTCGTTCCTTTGTATGTCTTGGCTGTGGTAAAGGGTAACACAACGACCACTGGGGTGCAAGTGCTTCCTTCCAATGATGCTAGTCGCTGGTTATACGACCTGCAGCGGGTTTGCCGAATCTCGGGGTCCCTCCAGTGTTTAGTTTGGTAAGGAACTTGCCTATTGACCTTCATATCGGCTGTCACCAATTTACGATCCCGGCAACGGCAATGGTAGGCTTCCCTTTTGGGCATGCCCTCTTGAGCTCTGAACGCTTTTAGCGTTTGTGAGGACTGCAGCCAGGGAAACCCTCGTTGAACTTCCTTTGCACTCTCTAATCATGACAGATCCTGAGCATCTTTTCATTTGAATGTGCTGTTTTCTAAAACGCGGGTGAGTACCACTGAGGTCTCGAAAGGTTTCTGTCTGAGAGTCGGGCCTGATTTGAATTCACTTCAGAGTACCTAGCCCAGGATATTTCTTGAGGGCAGGGCTGTGTTTGCGAAGCCGCAGGCCGCAGGCCTTGTGAATGATAGGTGCCCTTCGGCAGGGTTTCTAAGGTTGTTACGGCAGTGTGCCACAAGGCGGCAGCACTGCTCCGTGTCCTCTCGGGTAACTTGGGGAAAGAAAGCCTTAGCGGGGGTCCCGGTGTTGGACGGGACATGGGGAGTCGAACGTGGCTAAACACACACCCCAGGGCTTGTGTATCCTCGCCTCCTGCCGCTTAACCTGCACTGCCCCACCCCAGGCCTATCGCAAGACTTGCAAGTGGGCTACTCGGAGGGTGCCGTGCTTCGCAGCTGGGGCGACTCTAATGAAGTGGGCTGGAGGCGGGAACCTGCCTAGCAGGAGCCCTGGGGAGCCGGTTTCCTCACAGCTCTTCCCTCTCAGCTGCTCCACCGTCCCTTGGGTACACCGGGCTTTGCTTACCCGTAGGAGGGCCACGTTGGACCGGGAGACCGTGACCACGCGGGGGAGAATGGGCACTAGAGGTCCCAGGGGCCGCTGGTCAGGTGGCACGTCCTCCTCCCTTGCTCCCTCAGCAGCAGCATACTCCAGCCGTGGGACCCAGGCCCGCCTAGGCTCCAGGGGTGTGTCTCCAGCCGACGACGTCAAAGAGGCCTGAGGTAACAGAGGAAAGGCATTTCTTACCCCCTCCTTGCCTTGTCATCGAATAGTCCTTATCCCTTTCGGCATAGTTTATATTACAACGTTGCGTCTGTTTGAGCTCTACGACCCTTTGATGCAATTATAAACGTAGCTGCACCCGTAGCGTTTCGGGTTCTTTGCCCTGTCGGTTTATTGAGGAATGTTTTGTAGCACTCCCTGTGCTTTCGGTTGGGTCGCCCTTGATGAGAACTTTTTGATACGTTGACTGTCTGTCTGGGAATCCCAGCCTCCTACTTCCCCCTTCCCCGGTCTCCAATTTCCCCCTATGGGAACTCCACGCTTGTCTCTTCCCTTTGTGAACCTGTGTTTCCTTTGTATGCTGCTTCCTTTGTATCCCTATTTAGACTGCACATGTAAGAGATAGCCTGCGATATGGGTCTTGCTGCCTCTAATTTACCAGAATTAGTGAGATCATCTACTGCTGCACCCATGCTGCTGCAAATAGTATGAGTTCATTTTGTTCTGTGGATGAGTGGTAGTCGAGGGAGTGTAGGTAGAACTCCTTTCTCCATTCACCCCGCGCTCGACATTTCGTTCCTTTGTATGTCTTGGCTGTGGTAAAGGGTAACACAACGACCACTGGGGTGCAAGTGCTTCCTTCCAATGATGCTAGTCGCTGGTTATACGACCTGCAGCGGGTTTGCCGAATCTCGGGGTCCCTCCAGTGTTTAGTTCGGTAAGGAACTTGCCTATTGACCTTCATATCGGCTGTCACCAATTTACGATCCCGGCAACGGCAATGGTAGGCTTCCCTTTTGGGCATGCCCTCTTGAGCTCTGAACGCTTTTAGCGTTTGTGAGGACTGCAGCCAGGGAAACCCTCGTTGAACTTCCTTTGCACTCTCTAATCATGACAGATCCTGAGCATCTTTTCATTTGAATGTGCTGTTTTCTAAAACGCGGGTGAGTACCACTGAGGTCTCGAAAGGTTTCTGTCTGAGAGTCGGGCCTGATTTGAATTCACTTCAGAGTACCTAGCCCAGGATATTTCTTGAGGGCAGGGCTGTGTTTGCGAAGCCGCAGGCCGCAGGCCTTGTGAATGATAGGTGCCCTTCGGCAGGGTTTCTAAGGTTGTTACGGCGGTGTGCCACAAGGCGGCAGCACTGCTCCGTGTCCTCTCGGGTAACTTGGGGAAAGAAAGCCTTAGCGGGGGTCCCGGTGTTGGACGGGACATGGGGAGTCGAACGTGGCTAAACACACACCCCAGGGCTTGTGTATCCTCGCCTCCTGCCGCTTAACCTGCACTGCCCCACCCCAGGCCTATCGCAAGACTTGCAAGTGGGCTACTCGGAGGGTGCCGTGCTTCGCAGCTGGGGCGACTCTAATGAAGTGGGCTGGAGGCGGGAACCTGCCTAGCAGGAGCCCTGGGGAGCCGGTTTCCTCACAGCTCTTCCCTCTCAGCTGCTCCACCGTCCCTTGGGTACACCGGGCTTTGCTTACCCGTAGGAGGGCCACGTTGGACCGGGAGACCGTGGTACCACGCGGGGGAGAATGGGCACTAGAGGTCCCAGGGGCCGCTGGTCAGGTGGCACGTCCTCCTCCCTTGCTCCCTCAGCAGCAGCATACTCCAGCCGTGGGACCCAGGCCCGCCTAGGCTCCAGGGGTGTGTCTCCAGCCGACGACGTCAAAGAGGCCTGAGGTAACAGAGGAAAGGCATTTCTTACCCCCTCCTTGCCTTGTCATCGAATAGTCCTTATCCCTTTCGGCATAGTTTATATTACAACGTTGCGTCTGTTTGAGCTCTACGACCCTTTGATGCAATTATAAACGTAGCTGCACCCGTAGCGTTTCGGGTTCTTTGCCCTGTCGGTTTATTGAGGAATGTTTTGTAGCACTCCCTGTGCTTTCGGTTGGGTCGCCCTTGATGAGAACTTTTTGATACGTTGACTGTCTGTCTGGGAATCCCAGCCTCCTACTTCCCCCTTCCCCGGTCTCCAATTTCCCCCTATGGGAACTCCACGCTTGTCTCTTCCCTTTGTGAACCTGTGTTTCCTTTGTATGCTGCTTCCTTTGTATCCCTATTTAGACTGCACATGTAAGAGATAGCCTGCGATATGGGTCTTGCTGCCTCTAATTTACCAGAATTAGTGAGATCATCTACTGCTGCACCCATGCTGCTGCAAATAGTATGAGTTCATTTTGTTCTGTGGATGAGTGGTAGTCGAGGGAGTGTAGGTAGAACTCCTTTCTCCATTCACCCCGCGCTCGACATTTCGTTCCTTTGTATGTCTTGGCTGTGGTAAAGGGTAACACAACGACCACTGGGGTGCAAGTGCTTCCTTCCAATGATGCTAGTCGCTGGTTATACGACCTGCAGCGGGTTTGCCGAATCTCGGGGTCCCTCCAGTGTTTAGTTCGGTAAGGAACTTGCCTATTGACCTTCATATCGGCTGTCACCAATTTACGATCCCGGCAACGGCAATGGTAGGCTTCCCTTTTGGGCATGCCCTCTTGAGCTCTGAACGCTTTTAGCGTTTGTGAGGACTGCAGCCAGGGAAACCCTCGTTGAACTTCCTTTGCACTCTCTAATCATGACAGATCCTGAGCATCTTTTCATTTGAATGTGCTGTTTTCTAAAACGCGGGTGAGTACCACTGAGGTCTCGAAAGGTTTCTGTCTGAGAGTCGGGCCTGATTTGAATTCACTTCAGAGTACCTAGCCCAGGATATTTCTTGAGGGCAGGGCTGTGTTTGCGAAGCCGCAGGCCGCAGGCCTTGTGAATGATAGGTGCCCTTCGGCAGGGTTTCTAAGGTTGTTACGGCAGTGTGCCACAAGGCGGCAGCACTGCTCCGTGTCCTCTCGGGTAACTTGGGGAAAGAAAGCCTTAGCGGGGGTCCCGGTGTTGGACGGGACATGGGGAGTCGAACGTGGCTAAACACACACCCCAGGGCTTGTGTATCCTCGCCTCCTGCCGCTTAACCTGCACTGCCCCACCCCAGGCCTATCGCAAGACTTGCAAGTGGGCTACTCGGAGGGTGCCGTGCTTCGCAGCTGGGGCGACTCTAATGAAGTGGGCTGGAGGCGGGAACCTGCCTAGCAGGAGCCCTGGAGAGCCGGTTTCCTCACAGCTCTTCCCTCTCAGCTGCTCCACCGTCCCTTGGGTACACCGGGGCTTTGCTTACCCGTAGGAGGGCCACGTTGGACCGGGAGACCGTGGTACCACGCGGGGGAGAATGGGCACTAGAGGTCCCAGGGGCCGCTGGTCAGGTGGCACGTCCTCCTCCCTTGCTCCCTCAGCAGTAGCATACTCCAGCCGTGGGACCCAGGCCCGCCTAGGCTCCAGGGGTGTGTCTCCAGCCGACGACGTCAAAGAGGCCTGAGGTAACAGAGGAAAGGCATTTCTTACCCCCTTCCTTGCCTTGTAATCGAATAGTCCTTATCCCTTTCGGCATAGTTTATATACAACGTTGCGTCTGTTTGAGCTCTACGACCCTTTGATGCAGTTATAAACGTAGCTGCACCCGTAGCGTTTCGGGTTCTTTGCCCTGTCGGTTTATTGAGGAATGTTTTGTAGCACTCCCTGTGCTTTCGGTTGGGTCGCCCTTGATGAGAACTTTTTGATACGTTGACTGTCTGTCTGGGAATCCCAGCCTCCTACTTCCCCCTTCCCCGGTCTCCAATTTCCCCCTATGGGAACTCCACGCTTGTCTCTTCCCTTTGTGAACCTGTGTTTCCTTTGTATGCTGCTTCCTTTGTATCCCTATTTAGACTGCACATGTAAGAGATAGCCTGCGATATGGGTCTTGCTGCCTCTAATTTACCAGAATTAGTGAGATCATCTACTGCTGCACCCATGCTGCTGCAAATAGTATGAGTTCATTTTGTTCTGTGGATGAGTGGTAGTCGAGGGAGTGTAGGTAGAACTCCTTTCTCCATTCACCCCGCGCTCGACATTTCGTTCCTTTGTATGTCTTGGCTGTGGTAAAGGGTAACACAACGACCACTGGGGTGCAAGTGCTTCCTTCCAGTGATGCTAGTCGCTGGTTATACGACCTGCAGCGGGTTTGCCGAATCTCGGGGTCCCTCCAGTGTTTAGTTTGGTAAGGAACTTGCCTATTGACCTTCATATCGGCTGTCACCAATTTACGATCCCGGCAACGGCAATGGTAGGCTTCCCTTTTGGGCATGCCCTCTTGAGCTCTGAACGCTTTTAGCGTTTGTGAGGACTGCAGCCAGGGAAACCCTCGTTGAACTTCCTTTGCACTCTCTAATCATGACAGAACCTTAGCATCTATTCATTTGAATGTGCTGTTTTCTAAAACGCGGGTGAGTACCACTGAGGTCTCGAAAGGTTTCTGTCTGAGAGTCGGGCCTGATTTGAATTCACTTCAGAGTACCTAGCCCAGGATATTTCTTGAGGGCAGGGCTGTGTTTGTGAAGCCGCAGGCCGCAGGCCTTGTGAATGATAGGTGCCCTTCCGCAGGGTTTCTAAGGTTGTTACGGCGGTGTGCCACAAGGCGGCAGCACTGCTCCGTGTCCTCTCGGGTAACTTGGGGAAAGAAAGTCTTAGCGGGGGTCCCGGTGTTGGACGGGACATGGGGAGTCGAACGTGGCTAAACACACACCCCAGGGCTTGTGTATCCTCGCCTCCTGCCGCTTAACCTGCACTGCCCCACCCCAGGCCTATCGCAAGACTTGCAAGTGGGCTACTCGGAGGGTGCCGTGCTTCGCAGCTGGGGCGACTCTAATGAAGTGGGCTGGAGGCGGGAACCTGCCTAGCAGGAGCCCTGGAGAGCCGGTTTCCTCACAGCTCTTCCCTCTCAGCTGCTCCACCGTCCCTTGGGTACACCGGGCTTTGCTTACCCGTAGGAGGGCCACGTTGGACCGGGAGACCGTGGTACCACGCGGGGGAGAATGGGCACTAGAGGTCCCATGGGCCGCTGGTCAGGTGGCACGTCTTCCTCCCTTGCTCCCTCAGCAGCAGCATACTCCAGCCGTGGGACCCAGGCCCGCCTAGGCTCCAGGGGTGTGTCTCCAGCCGACGACGTCAAAGAGGCCTGAGGTAACAGAGGAAAGGCATTTCTTACCCCCTCCTTGCCTTGTCATCGAATAGTCCTTATCCCTTTCGGCATAGTTTATATTACAACGTTGCGTCTGTTTGAGCTCTACGACCCTTTGATGCAGTTATGAACGTAGCTGCACCCGTAGCGTTTCGGGTTCTTTGCCCTGTCGGTTTATTGAGGAATGTTTTGTAGCACTCCCTGTGCTTTCGGTTGGGTCGCCCTTGATGAGAACTTTTTGATACGTTGACTGTCTCTCTGGGAATCCCAGCCTCCTACTTCCCCCTTCCCCGGTCTCCAATTTCCCCCTATGGGAACTCCACGCTTGTCTCTTCCCTTTGTGAACCTGTGTTTCCTTTGTATGCTGCTTCCTTTGTATCCCTATTTAGACTGCACATGTAAGAGATAGCCTGCGATATGGGTCTTGCTGCCTCTAATTTACCAGAATTAGTGAGATCATCTACTGCTCCACCCATGCTGCTGCAAATAGTATGAGTTCATTTTGTTCTGTGGATGAGTGGTAGTCGAGGGAGTGTTGGTGGTAGAACTCCTTTCTCCATTCACCCCGCGCTCGACATTTCGTTCCTTTGTATGTCTTGGCTGTGGTAAAGGGTAACACAACGACCACTGGGGTGCAAGTGCTTCCTTCCAGTGATGCTAGTCGCTGGTTATACGACCTGCAGCGGGTTTGCCGAATCTCAGGGTCCCTCCAGTGTTTAGTTTGGTAAGGAACTTGCCTATTGACCTTCATATCGGCTGTCACCAATTTACGATCCCGGCAACGGCAATGGTAGGCTTCCCTTTTGGGCATGCCCTCTTGAGCTCTGAACGCTTTTAGCGTTTGTGAGGACTGCAGCCAGGGAAACCCTCGTTGAACTTCCTTTGCACTCTCTAATCATGACAGATCCTGAGCATCTTTTCATTTGAATGTGCTGTTTTCTAAAACGCGGGTGAGTACCACTGAGGTCTCGAAAGGTTTCTGTCTGAGAGTCGGGCCTGATTTGAATTCACTTCAGAGTACCTAGCCCAGGATATTTCTTGAGGGCAGGGCTGTGTTTGCGAAGCCGCAGGCCGCAGGCCTTGTGAATGATAGGTGCCCTTCGGCAGGGTTTCTAAGGTTGTTACGGCAGTGTGCCACAAGGCGGCAGCACTGCTCCGTGTCCTCTCGGGTAACTTGGGGAAAGAAAGCCTTAGCGGGGGTCCCGGTGTTGGACGGGACATGGGGAGTCGAACGTGGCTAAACACACACCCCAGGGCTTGTGTATCCTCGCCTCCTGCCGCTTAACCTGCACTGCCCCACCCCAGGCCTATCGCAAGACTTGCAAGTGGGCTACTCGGAGGGTGCCGTGCTTCGCAGCTGGGGCGACTCTAATGAAGTGGGCTGGAGGCGGGAACCTGCCTAGCAGGAGCCCTGGGGAGCCGGTTTCCTCACAGCTCTTCCCTCTCAGCTGCTCCACCGTCCCTTGGGTACACCGGGCTTTGCTTACCCGTAGGAGGGCCACGTTGGACCGGGAGACCGTGACCACGCGGGGGAGAATGGGCACTAGAGGTCCCAGGGGCCGCTGGTCAGGTGGCACGTCCTCCTCCCTTGCTCCCTCAGCAGCAGCATACTCCAGCCGTGGGACCCAGGCCCGCCTAGGCTCCAGGGGTGTGTCTCCAGCCGACGACGTCAAAGAGGCCTGAGGTAACAGAGGAAAGGCATTTCTTACCCCCTCCTTGCCTTGTCATCGAATAGTCCTTATCCCTTTCGGCATAGTTTATATTACAACGTTGCGTCTGTTTGAGCTCTACGACCCTTTGATGCAATTATAAACGTAGCTGCACCCGTAGGGTTTCGGGTTCTTTGCCCTGTCGGTTTATTGAGGAATGTTTTGTAGCACTCCCTGTGCTTTCGGTTGGGTCGCCCTTGATGAGAACTTTTTGATACGTTGACTGTCTGTCTGGGAATCCCAGCCTCCTACTTCCCCCTTCCCCGGTCTCCAATTTCCCCCTATGGGAACTCCACGCTTGTCTCTTCCCTTTGTGAACCTGTGTTTCCTTTGTATGCTGCTTCCTTTGTATCCCTATTTAGACTGCACATGTAAGAGATAGCCTGCGATATGGGTCTTGCTGCCTCTAATTTACCAGAATTAGTGAGATCATCTACTGCTGCACCCATGCTGCTGCAAATAGTATGAGTTCATTTTGTTCTGTGGATGAGTGGTAGTCGAGGGAGTGTAGGTAGAACTCCTTTCTCCATTCACCCCGCGCTCGACATTTCGTTCCTTTGTATGTCTTGGCTGTGGTAAAGGGTAACACAACGACCACTGGGGTGCAAGTGCTTCCTTCCAATGATGCTAGTCGCTGGTTATACGACCTGCAGCGGGTTTGCCGAATCTCGGGGTCCCTCCAGTGTTTAGTTCGGTAAGGAACTTGCCTATTGACCTTCATATCGGCTGTCACCAATTTACGATCCCGGCAACGGCAATGGTAGGCTTCCCTTTTGGGCATGCCCTCTTGAGCTCTGAACGCTTTTAGCGTTTGTGAGGACTGCAGCCAGGGAAACCCTCGTTGAACTTCCTTTGCACTCTCTAATCATGACAGATCCTGAGCATCTTTTCATTTGAATGTGCTGTTTTCTAAAACGCGGGTGAGTACCACTGAGGTCTCGAAAGGTTTCTGTCTGAGAGTCGGGCCTGATTTGAATTCACTTCAGAGTACCTAGCCCAGGATATTTCTTGAGGGCAGGGCTGTGTTTGCGAAGCCGCAGGCCGCAGGCCTTGTGAATGATAGGTGCCCTTCGGCAGGGTTTCTAAGGTTGTTACGGCAGTGTGCCACAAGGCGGCAGCACTGCTCCGTGTCCTCTCGGGTAACTTGGGGAAAGAAAGCCTTAGCGGGGGTCCCGGTGTTGGACGGGACATGGGGAGTCGAACGTGGCTAAACACACACCCCAGGGCTTGTGTATCCTCGCCTCCTGCCGCTTAACCTGCACTGCCCCACCCCAGGCCTATCGCAAGACTTGCAAGTGGGCTACTCGGAGGGTGCCGTGCTTCGCAGCTGGGGCGACTCTAATGAAGTGGGCTGGAGGCGGGAACCTGCCTAGCAGGAGCCCTGGAGAGCCGGTTTCCTCACAGCTCTTCCCTCTCAGCTGCTCCACCGTCCCTTGGGTACACCGGGGCTTTGCTTACCCGTAGGAGGGCCACGTTGGACCGGGAGACCGTGGTACCACGCGGGGGAGAATGGGCACTAGAGGTCCCAGGGGCCGCTGGTCAGGTGGCACGTCCTCCTCCCTTGCTCCCTCAGCAGTAGCATACTCCAGCCGTGGGACCCAGGCCCGCCTAGGCTCCAGGGGTGTGTCTCCAGCCGACGACGTCAAAGAGGCCTGAGGTAACAGAGGAAAGGCATTTCTTACCCCCTTCCTTGCCTTGTAATCGAATAGTCCTTATCCCTTTCGGCATAGTTTATATACAACGTTGCGTCTGTTTGAGCTCTACGACCCTTTGATGCAGTTATAAACGTAGCTGCACCCGTAGCGTTTCGGGTTCTTTGCCCTGTCGGTTTATTGAGGAATGTTTTGTAGCACTCCCTGTGCTTTCGGTTGGGTCGCCCTTGATGAGAACTTTTTGATACGTTGACTGTCTGTCTGGGAATCCCAGCCTCCTACTTCCCCCTTCCCCGGTCTCCAATTTCCCCCTATGGGAACTCCACGCTTGTCTCTTCCCTTTGTGAACCTGTGTTTCCTTTGTATGCTGCTTCCTTTGTATCCCTATTTAGACTGCACATGTAAGAGATAGCCTGCGATATGGGTCTTGCTGCCTCTAATTTACCAGAATTAGTGAGATCATCTACTGCTGCACCCATGCTGCTGCAAATAGTATGAGTTCATTTTGTTCTGTGGATGAGTGGTAGTCGAGGGAGTGTAGGTAGAACTCCTTTCTCCATTCACCCCGCGCTCGACATTTCGTTCCTTTGTATGTCTTGGCTGTGGTAAAGGGTAACACAACGACCACTGGGGTGCAAGTGCTTCCTTCCAGTGATGCTAGTCGCTGGTTATACGACCTGCAGCGGGTTTGCCGAATCTCGGGGTCCCTCCAGTGTTTAGTTTGGTAAGGAACTTGCCTATTGACCTTCATATCGGCTGTCACCAATTTACGATCCCGGCAACGGCAATGGTAGGCTTCCCTTTTGGGCATGCCCTCTTGAGCTCTGAACGCTTTTAGCGTTTGTGAGGACTGCAGCCAGGGAAACCCTCGTTGAACTTCCTTTGCACTCTCTAATCATGACAGAACCTTAGCATCTATTCATTTGAATGTGCTGTTTTCTAAAACGCGGGTGAGTACCACTGAGGTCTCGAAAGGTTTCTGTCTGAGAGTCGGGCCTGATTTGAATTCACTTCAGAGTACCTAGCCCAGGATATTTCTTGAGGGCAGGGCTGTGTTTGTGAAGCCGCAGGCCGCAGGCCTTGTGAATGATAGGTGCCCTTCCGCAGGGTTTCTAAGGTTGTTACGGCGGTGTGCCACAAGGCGGCAGCACTGCTCCGTGTCCTCTCGGGTAACTTGGGGAAAGAAAGTCTTAGCGGGGGTCCCGGTGTTGGACGGGACATGGGGAGTCGAACGTGGCTAAACACACACCCCAGGGCTTGTGTATCCTCGCCTCCTGCCGCTTAACCTGCACTGCCCCACCCCAGGCCTATCGCAAGACTTGCAAGTGGGCTACTCGGAGGGTGCCGTGCTTCGCAGCTGGGGCGACTCTAATGAAGTGGGCTGGAGGCGGGAACCTGCCTAGCAGGAGCCCTGGAGAGCCGGTTTCCTCACAGCTCTTCCCTCTCAGCTGCTCCACCGTCCCTTGGGTACACCGGGCTTTGCTTACCCGTAGGAGGGCCACGTTGGACCGGGAGACCGTGGTACCACGCGGGGGAGAATGGGCACTAGAGGTCCCATGGGCCGCTGGTCAGGTGGCACGTCTTCCTCCCTTGCTCCCTCAGCAGCAGCATACTCCAGCCGTGGGACCCAGGCCCGCCTAGGCTCCAGGGGTGTGTCTCCAGCCGACGACGTCAAAGAGGCCTGAGGTAACAGAGGAAAGGCATTTCTTACCCCCTCCTTGCCTTGTCATCGAATAGTCCTTATCCCTTTCGGCATAGTTTATATTACAACGTTGCGTCTGTTTGAGCTCTACGACCCTTTGATGCAGTTATGAACGTAGCTGCACCCGTAGCGTTTCGGGTTCTTTGCCCTGTCGGTTTATTGAGGAATGTTTTGTAGCACTCCCTGTGCTTTCGGTTGGGTCGCCCTTGATGAGAACTTTTTGATACGTTGACTGTCTCTCTGGGAATCCCAGCCTCCTACTTCCCCCTTCCCCGGTCTCCAATTTCCCCCTATGGGAACTCCACGCTTGTCTCTTCCCTTTGTGAACCTGTGTTTCCTTTGTATGCTGCTTCCTTTGTATCCCTATTTAGACTGCACATGTAAGAGATAGCCTGCGATATGGGTCTTGCTGCCTCTAATTTACCAGAATTAGTGAGATCATCTACTGCTCCACCCATGCTGCTGCAAATAGTATGAGTTCATTTTGTTCTGTGGATGAGTGGTAGTCGAGGGAGTGTTGGTGGTAGAACTCCTTTCTCCATTCACCCCGCGCTCGACATTTCGTTCCTTTGTATGTCTTGGCTGTGGTAAAGGGTAACACAACGACCACTGGGGTGCAAGTGCTTCCTTCCAGTGATGCTAGTCGCTGGTTATACGACCTGCAGCGGGTTTGCCGAATCTCAGGGTCCCTCCAGTGTTTAGTTTGGTAAGGAACTTGCCTATTGACCTTCATATCGGCTGTCACCAATTTACGATCCCGGCAACGGCAATGGTAGGCTTCCCTTTTGGGCATGCCCTCTTGAGCTCTGAACGCTTTTAGCGTTTGTGAGGACTGCAGCCAGGGAAACCCTCGTTGAACTTCCTTTGCACTCTCTAATCATGACAGATCCTGAGCATCTTTTCATTTGAATGTGCTGTTTTCTAAAACGCGGGTGAGTACCACTGAGGTCTCGAAAGGTTTCTGTCTGAGAGTCGGGCCTGATTTGAATTCACTTCAGAGTACCTAGCCCAGGATATTTCTTGAGGGCAGGGCTGTGTTTGCGAAGCCGCAGGCCGCAGGCCTTGTGAATGATAGGTGCCCTTCGGCAGGGTTTCTAAGGTTGTTACGGCAGTGTGCCACAAGGCGGCAGCACTGCTCCGTGTCCTCTCGGGTAACTTGGGGAAAGAAAGCCTTAGCGGGGGTCCCGGTGTTGGACGGGACATGGGGAGTCGAACGTGGCTAAACACACACCCCAGGGCTTGTGTATCCTCGCCTCCTGCCGCTTAACCTGCACTGCCCCACCCCAGGCCTATCGCAAGACTTGCAAGTGGGCTACTCGGAGGGTGCCGTGCTTCGCAGCTGGGGCGACTCTAATGAAGTGGGCTGGAGGCGGGAACCTGCCTAGCAGGAGCCCTGGGGAGCCGGTTTCCTCACAGCTCTTCCCTCTCAGCTGCTCCACCGTCCCTTGGGTACACCGGGCTTTGCTTACCCGTAGGAGGGCCACGTTGGACCGGGAGACCGTGACCACGCGGGGGAGAATGGGCACTAGAGGTCCCAGGGGCCGCTGGTCAGGTGGCACGTCCTCCTCCCTTGCTCCCTCAGCAGCAGCATACTCCAGCCGTGGGACCCAGGCCCGCCTAGGCTCCAGGGGTGTGTCTCCAGCCGACGACGTCAAAGAGGCCTGAGGTAACAGAGGAAAGGCATTTCTTACCCCCTCCTTGCCTTGTCATCGAATAGTCCTTATCCCTTTCGGCATAGTTTATATTACAACGTTGCGTCTGTTTGAGCTCTACGACCCTTTGATGCAATTATAAACGTAGCTGCACCCGTAGGGTTTCGGGTTCTTTGCCCTGTCGGTTTATTGAGGAATGTTTTGTAGCACTCCCTGTGCTTTCGGTTGGGTCGCCCTTGATGAGAACTTTTTGATACGTTGACTGTCTGTCTGGGAATCCCAGCCTCCTACTTCCCCCTTCCCCGGTCTCCAATTTCCCCCTATGGGAACTCCACGCTTGTCTCTTCCCTTTGTGAACCTGTGTTTCCTTTGTATGCTGCTTCCTTTGTATCCCTATTTAGACTGCACATGTAAGAGATAGCCTGCGATATGGGTCTTGCTGCCTCTAATTTACCAGAATTAGTGAGATCATCTACTGCTGCACCCATGCTGCTGCAAATAGTATGAGTTCATTTTGTTCTGTGGATGAGTGGTAGTCGAGGGAGTGTAGGTAGAACTCCTTTCTCCATTCACCCCGCGCTCGACATTTCGTTCCTTTGTATGTCTTGGCTGTGGTAAAGGGTAACACAACGACCACTGGGGTGCAAGTGCTTCCTTCCAATGATGCTAGTCGCTGGTTATACGACCTGCAGCGGGTTTGCCGAATCTCGGGGTCCCTCCAGTGTTTAGTTCGGTAAGGAACTTGCCTATTGACCTTCATATCGGCTGTCACCAATTTACGATCCCGGCAACGGCAATGGTAGGCTTCCCTTTTGGGCATGCCCTCTTGAGCTCTGAACGCTTTTAGCGTTTGTGAGGACTGCAGCCAGGGAAACCCTCGTTGAACTTCCTTTGCACTCTCTAATCATGACAGATCCTGAGCATCTTTTCATTTGAATGTGCTGTTTTCTAAAACGCGGGTGAGTACCACTGAGGTCTCGAAAGGTTTCTGTCTGAGAGTCGGGCCTGATTTGAATTCACTTCAGAGTACCTAGCCCAGGATATTTCTTGAGGGCAGGGCTGTGTTTGCGAAGCCGCAGGCCGCAGGCCTTGTGAATGATAGGTGCCCTTCGGCAGGGTTTCTAAGGTTGTTACGGCAGTGTGCCACAAGGCGGCAGCACTGCTCCGTGTCCTCTCGGGTAACTTGGGGAAAGAAAGCCTTAGCGGGGGTCCCGGTGTTGGACGGGACATGGGGAGTCGAACGTGGCTAAACACACACCCCAGGGCTTGTGTATCCTCGCCTCCTGCCGCTTAACCTGCACTGCCCCACCCCAGGCCTATCGCAAGACTTGCAAGTGGGCTACTCGGAGGGTGCCGTGCTTCGCAGCTGGGGCGACTCTAATGAAGTGGGCTGGAGGCGGGAACCTGCCTAGCAGGAGCCCTGGAGAGCCGGTTTCCTCACAGCTCTTCCCTCTCAGCTGCTCCACCGTCCCTTGGGTACACCGGGGCTTTGCTTACCCGTAGGAGGGCCACGTTGGACCGGGAGACCGTGGTACCACGCGGGGGAGAATGGGCACTAGAGGTCCCAGGGGCCGCTGGTCAGGTGGCACGTCCTCCTCCCTTGCTCCCTCAGCAGTAGCATACTCCAGCCGTGGGACCCAGGCCCGCCTAGGCTCCAGGGGTGTGTCTCCAGCCGACGACGTCAAAGAGGCCTGAGGTAACAGAGGAAAGGCATTTCTTACCCCCTTCCTTGCCTTGTAATCGAATAGTCCTTATCCCTTTCGGCATAGTTTATATACAACGTTGCGTCTGTTTGAGCTCTACGACCCTTTGATGCAGTTATAAACGTAGCTGCACCCGTAGCGTTTCGGGTTCTTTGCCCTGTCGGTTTATTGAGGAATGTTTTGTAGCACTCCCTGTGCTTTCGGTTGGGTCGCCCTTGATGAGAACTTTTTGATACGTTGACTGTCTGTCTGGGAATCCCAGCCTCCTACTTCCCCCTTCCCCGGTCTCCAATTTCCCCCTATGGGAACTCCACGCTTGTCTCTTCCCTTTGTGAACCTGTGTTTCCTTTGTACGCTGCTTCCTTTGTATCCCTATTTAGACTGCACATGTAAGAGATAGCCTGCGATATGGGTCTTGCTGCCTCTAATTTACCAGAATTAGTGAGATCATCTACTGCTGCACCCATGCTGCTGCAAATAGTATGAGTTCATTTTGTTCTGTGGATGAGTGGTAGTCGAGGGAGTGTAGGTAGAACTCCTTTCTCCATTCACCCCGCGCTCGACATTTCGTTCCTTTGTATGTCTTGGCTGTGGTAAAGGGTAACACAACGACCACTGGGGTGCAAGTGCTTCCTTCCAGTGATGCTAGTCGCTGGTTATACGACCTGCAGCGGGTTTGCCGAATCTCGGGGTCCCTCCAGTGTTTAGTTTGGTAAGGAACTTGCCTATTGACCTTCATATCGGCTGTCACCAATTTACGATCCCGGCAACGGCAATGGTAGGCTTCCCTTTTGGGCATGCCCTCTTGAGCTCTGAACGCTTTTAGCGTTTGTGAGGACTGCAGCCAGGGAAACCCTCGTTGAACTTCCTTTGCACTCTCTAATCATGACAGAACCTTAGCATCTATTCATTTGAATGTGCTGTTTTCTAAAACGCGGGTGAGTACCACTGAGGTCTCGAAAGGTTTCTGTCTGAGAGTCGGGCCTGATTTGAATTCACTTCAGAGTACCTAGCCCAGGATATTTCTTGAGGGCAGGGCTGTGTTTGTGAAGCCGCAGGCCGCAGGCCTTGTGAATGATAGGTGCCCTTCGGCAGGGTTTCTAAGGTTGTTACGGCGGTGTGCCACAAGGCGGCAGCACTGCTCCGTGTCCTCTCGGGTAACTTGGGGAAAGAAAGTCTTAGCGGGGGTCCCGGTGTTGGACGGGACATGGGGAGTCGAACGTGGCTAAACACACACCCCAGGGCTTGTGTATCCTCGCCTCCTGCCGCTTAACCTGCACTGCCCCACCCCAGGCCTATCGCAAGACTTGCAAGTGGGCTACTCGGAGGGTGCCGTGCTTCGCAGCTGGGGCGACTCTAATGAAGTGGGCTGGAGGCGGGAACCTGCCTAGCAGGAGCCCTGGAGAGCCGGTTTCCTCACAGCTCTTCCCTCTCAGCTGCTCCACCGTCCCTTGGGTACACCGGGCTTTGCTTACCCGTAGGAGGGCCACGTTGGACCGGGAGACCGTGGTACCACGCGGGGGAGAATGGGCACTAGAGGTCCCATGGGCCGCTGGTCAGGTGGCACGTCTTCCTCCCTTGCTCCCTCAGCAGCAGCATACTCCAGCCGTGGGACCCAGGCCCGCCTAGGCTCCAGGGGTGTGTCTCCAGCCGACGACGTCAAAGAGGCCTGAGGTAACAGAGGAAAGGCATTTCTTACCCCCTCCTTGCCTTGTCATCGAATAGTCCTTATCCCTTTCGGCATAGTTTATATTACAACGTTGCGTCTGTTTGAGCTCTACGACCCTTTGATGCAGTTATGAACGTAGCTGCACCCGTAGCGTTTCGGGTTCTTTGCCCTGTCGGTTTATTGAGGAATGTTTTGTAGCACTCCCTGTGCTTTCGGTTGGGTCGCCCTTGATGAGAACTTTTTGATACGTTGACTGTCTCTCTGGGAATCCCAGCCTCCTACTTCCCCCTTCCCCGGTCTCCAATTTCCCCCTATGGGAACTCCACGCTTGTCTCTTCCCTTTGTGAACCTGTGTTTCCTTTGTATGCTGCTTCCTTTGTATCCCTATTTAGACTGCACATGTAAGAGATAGCCTGCGATATGGGTCTTGCTGCCTCTAATTTACCAGAATTAGTGAGATCATCTACTGCTCCACCCATGCTGCTGCAAATAGTATGAGTTCATTTTGTTCTGTGGATGAGTGGTAGTCGAGGGAGTGTTGGTGGTAGAACTCCTTTCTCCATTCACCCCGCGCTCGACATTTCGTTCCTTTGTATGTCTTGGCTGTGGTAAAGGGTAACACAACGACCACTGGGGTGCAAGTGCTTCCTTCCAGTGATGCTAGTCGCTGGTTATACGACCTGCAGCGGGTTTGCCGAATCTCAGGGTCCCTCCAGTGTTTAGTTTGGTAAGGAACTTGCCTATTGACCTTCATATCGGCTGTCACCAATTTACGATCCCGGCAACGGCAATGGTAGGCTTCCCTTTTGGGCATGCCCTCTTGAGCTCTGAACGCTTTTAGCGTTTGTGAGGACTGCAGCCAGGGAAACCCTCGTTGAACTTCCTTTGCACTCTCTAATCATGACAGATCCTGAGCATCTTTTCATTTGAATGTGCTGTTTTCTAAAACGCGGGTGAGTACCACTGAGGTCTCGAAAGGTTTCTGTCTGAGAGTCGGGCCTGATTTGAATTCACTTCAGAGTACCTAGCCCAGGATATTTCTTGAGGGCAGGGCTGTGTTTGCGAAGCCGCAGGCCGCAGGCCTTGTGAATGATAGGTGCCCTTCGGCAGGGTTTCTAAGGTTGTTACGGCAGTGTGCCACAAGGCGGCAGCACTGCTCCGTGTCCTCTCGGGTAACTTGGGGAAAGAAAGCCTTAGCGGGGGTCCCGGTGTTGGACGGGACATGGGGAGTCGAACGTGGCTAAACACACACCCCAGGGCTTATGTATCCTCGCCTCCTGCCGCTTAACCTGCACTGCCCCACCCCAGGCCTATCGCAAGACTTGCAAGTGGGCTACTCGGAGGGTGCCGTGCTTCGCAGCTGGGGCGACTCTAATGAAGTGGGCTGGAGGCGGGAACCTGCCTAGCAGGAGCCCTGGAGAGCCGGTTTCCTCACAGCTCTTCCCTCTCAGCTGCTCCACCGTCCCTTGGGTACACCGGGCTTTGCTTACCCGTAGGAGGGCCACGTTGGACCGGGAGACCGTGGTACCACGCGGGGGAGAATGGGCACTAGAGGTCCCAGGGGCCGCTGGTCAGGTGGCACGTCCTCCTCCCTTGCTCCCTCAGCAGCAGCATACTCCAGCCGTGGGACCCAGGCCCGCCTAGGCTCCAGGGGTGTGTCTCCAGCCGACGACGTCAAAGAGGCCTGAGGTAACAGAGGAAAGGCATTTCTTACCCCCTTCCTTGCCTTGTCATCGAATAGTTCTTATCCCTTTCGGCATAGTTTATATACAACGTTGCGTCTGTTTGAGCTCTACGACCCTTTGATGCAGTTATAACCGTAGCTGCACCCGTAGCGTTTCGGGTTCTTTGCCCTGTCGGTTTATTGAGGAATGTTTTGTAGCACTCCCTGTGCTTTCGGTTGGGTCGCCCTTGATGAGAACTTTTTGATACGTTGACTGTCTGTCTGGGAATCCCAGCCTCCTACTTCCCCCTTCCCCGGTCTCCAATTTCCCCCTATGGGAACTCCACGCTTGTCTCTTCCCTTTGTGAACCTGTGTTTCCTTTGTATGCTGCTTCCTTTGTATCCCTATTTAGACTGCACATGTAAGAGATAGCCTGCGATATGGGTCTTGCTGCCTCTAATTTACCAGAATTAGTGAGATCATCTACTGCTGCACCCATGCTGCTGCAAATAGTATGAGTTCATTTTGTTCTGTGGATGAGTGGTAGTCGAGGGAGTGTAGGTAGAACTCCTTTCTCCATTCACCCCGCGCTCGACATTTCGTTCCTTTGTGTGTCTTGGCTGTGGTAAAGAGTAACACAACGACCACTGGGGTGCAAGTGCTTCCTTCCAATGATGCTAGTCGCTGGTTATACGACCTGCAGCGGGTTTGCCGAATCTCGGGGTCCCTCCAGTGTTTAGTTTGGTAAGGAACTTGCCTATTGACCTTCATATCGGCTGTCACCAATTTACGATCCCGGTAACGGCAATGGTAGGCTTCCCTTTTCGGCATGCCCTCTTGAGCTCTGAATGCTTTTAGCGTTTGTGAGGACTGCAGCCAGGGAAACCCTCGTTGAACTTCCTTTGCACTCTCTAATCATGACAGATCCTGAGCATCTTTTCATTTGAATGTGCTGTTTTCTAAAACGCGGGTGAGTACCACTGAGGTCTCGAAAGGTTTCTGTCTGAGAGTCGGGCCTGATTTGAATTCACTTCAGAGTACCTAGCCCAGGATATTTCTTGAGGGCAGGGCTGTGTTTGCGAAGCCGCAGGCCGCAGGCCTTGTGAATGATAGGTGCCCTTCGGCAGGGTTTCTAAGGTTGTTACGGCAGTGTGCCACAAGGCGGCAGCACTGCTCCGTGTCCTCTCGGGTAACTTGGGGAAAGAAAGCCTTAGCGGGGGTCCCGGTGTTGGACGGGACATGGGGAGTCGAACGTGGCTAAACACACACCCCAGGGCTTGTGTATCCTCGCCTCCTGCCGCTTAACCTGCACTGCCCCACCCCAGGCCTATCGCAAGACTTGCAAGTGGGCTACTCGGAGGGTGCCGTGCTTCGCAGCTGGGGCGACTCTAATGAAGTGGGCTGGAGGCGGGAACCTGCCTAGCAGGAGCCCTGGAGAGCCGGTTTCCTCACAGCTCTTCCCTCTCAGCTGCTCCACCGTCCCTTGGGTACACCGGGGCTTTGCTTACCCGTAGGAGGGCCACGTTGGACCGGGAGACCGTGGTACCACGCGGGGGAGAATGGGCACTAGAGGTCCCAGGGGCCGCTGGTCAGGTGGCACGTCCTCCTCCCTTGCTCCCTCAGCAGTAGCATACTCCAGCCGTGGGACCCAGGCCCGCCTAGGCTCCAGGGGTGTGTCTCCAGCCGACGACGTCAAAGAGGCCTGAGGTAACAGAGGAAAGGCATTTCTTACCCCCTTCCTTGCCTTGTAATCGAATAGTCCTTATCCCTTTCGGCATAGTTTATATACAACGTTGCGTCTGTTTGAGCTCTACGACCCTTTGATGCAGTTATAAACGTAGCTGCACCCGTAGCGTTTCGGGTTCTTTGCCCTGTCGGTTTATTGAGGAATGTTTTGTAGCACTCCCTGTGCTTTCGGTTGGGTCGCCCTTGATGAGAACTTTTTGATACGTTGACTGTCTGTCTGGGAATCCCAGCCTCCTACTTCCCCCTTCCCCGGTCTCCAATTTCCCCCTATGGGAACTCCACGCTTGTCTCTTCCCTTTGTGAACCTGTGTTTCCTTTGTATGCTGCTTCCTTTGTATCCCTATTTAGACTGCACATGTAAGAGATAGCCTGCGATATGGGTCTTGCTGCCTCTAATTTACCAGAATTAGTGAGATCATCTACTGCTGCACCCATGCTGCTGCAAATAGTATGAGTTCATTTTGTTCTGTGGATGAGTGGTAGTCGAGGGAGTGTAGGTAGAACTCCTTTCTCCATTCACCCCGCGCTCGACATTTCGTTCCTTTGTATGTCTTGGCTGTGGTAAAGGGTAACACAACGACCACTGGGGTGCAAGTGCTTCCTTCCAGTGATGCTAGTCGCTGGTTATACGACCTGCAGCGGGTTTGCCGAATCTCGGGGTCCCTCCAGTGTTTAGTTTGGTAAGGAACTTGCCTATTGACCTTCATATCGGCTGTCACCAATTTACGATCCCGGCAACGGCAATGGTAGGCTTCCCTTTTGGGCATGCCCTCTTGAGCTCTGAACGCTTTTAGCGTTTGTGAGGACTGCAGCCAGGGAAACCCTCGTTGAACTTCCTTTGCACTCTCTAATCATGACAGATCCTGAGCATCTTTTCATTTGAATGTGCTGTTTTCTAAAACGCGGGTGAGTACCACTGAGGTCTCGAAAGGTTTCTGTCTGAGAGTCGGGCCTGATTTGAATTCACTTCAGAGTACCTAGCCCAGGATATTTCTTGAGGGCAGGGCTGTGTTTGTGAAGCCGCAGGCCGCAGGCCTTGTGAATGATAGGTGCCCTTCGGCAGGGTTTCTAAGGTTGTTACGGCGGTGTGCCACAAGGCGGCAGCACTGCTCCGTGTCCTCTCGGGTAACTTGGGGAAAGAAAGTCTTAGCGGGGGTCCCGGTGTTGGACGGGACATGGGGAGTCGAACGTGGCTAAACACACACCCCAGGGCTTGTGTATCCTCGCCTCCTGCCGCTTAACCTGCACTGCCCCACCCCAGGCCTATCGCAAGACTTGCAAGTGGGCTACTCGGAGGGTGCCGTGCTTCGCAGCTGGGGCGACTCTAATGAAGTGGGCTGGAGGCGGGAACCTGCCTAGCAGGAGCCCTGGAGAGCCGGTTTCCTCACAGCTCTTCCCTCTCAGCTGCTCCACCGTCCCTTGGGTACACCGGGCTTTGCTTACCCGTAGGAGGGCCACGTTGGACCGGGAGACCGTGGTACCACGCGGGGGAGAATGGGCACTAGAGGTCCCATGGGCCGCTGGTCAGGTGGCACGTCTTCCTCCCTTGCTCCCTCAGCAGCAGCATACTCCAGCCGTGGGACCCAGGCCCGCCTAGGCTCCAGGGGTGTGTCTCCAGCCGACGACGTCAAAGAGGCCTGAGGTAACAGAGGAAAGGCATTTCTTACCCCCTCCTTGCCTTGTCATCGAATAGTCCTTATCCCTTTCGGCATAGTTTATATTACAACGTTGCGTCTGTTTGAGCTCTACGACCCTTTGATGCAGTTATGAACGTAGCTGCACCCGTAGCGTTTCGGGTTCTTTGCCCTGTCGGTTTATTGAGGAATGTTTTGTAGCACTCCCTGTGCTTTCGGTTGGGTCGCCCTTGATGAGAACTTTTTGATACGTTGACTGTCTCTCTGGGAATCCCAGCCTCCTACTTCCCCCTTCCCCGGTCTCCAATTTCCCCCTATGGGAACTCCACGCTTGTCTCTTCCCTTTGTGAACCTGTGTTTCCTTTGTATGCTGCTTCCTTTGTATCCCTATTTAGACTGCACATGTAAGAGATAGCCTGCGATATGGGTCTTGCTGCCTCTAATTTACCAGTATTAGTGAGATCATCTACTGCTCCACCCATGCTGCTGCAAATAGTATGAGTTCATTTTGTTCTGTGGATGAGTGGTAGTCGAGGGAGTGTTGGTGGTAGAACTCCTTTCTCCATTCACCCCGCGCTCGACATTTCGTTCCTTTGTATGTCTTGGCTGTGGTAAAGGGTAACACAACGACCACTGGGGTGCAAGTGCTTCCTTCCAGTGATGCTAGTCGCTGGTTATACGACCTGCAGCGGGTTTGCCGAATCTCAGGGTCCCTCCAGTGTTTAGTTTGGTAAGGAACTTGCCTATTGACCTTCATATCGGCTGTCACCAATTTACGATCCCGGCAACGGCAATGGTAGGCTTCCCTTTTGGGCATGCCCTCTTGAGCTCTGAACGCTTTTAGCGTTTGTGAGGACTGCAGCCAGGGAAACCCTCGTTGAACTTCCTTTGCACTCTCTAATCATGACAGATCCTGAGCATCTTTTCATTTGAATGTGCTGTTTTCTAAAACGCGGGTGAGTACCACTGAGGTCTCGAAAGGTTTCTGTCTGAGAGTCGGGCCTGATTTGAATTCACTTCAGAGTACCTAGCCCAGGATATTTCTTGAGGGCAGGGCTGTGTTTGCGAAGCCGCAGGCCGCAGGCCTTGTGAATGATAGGTGCCCTTCGGCAGGGTTTCTAAGGTTGTTACGGCAGTGTGCCACAAGGCGGCAGCACTGCTCCGTGTCCTCTCGGGTAACTTGGGGAAAGAAAGCCTTAGCGGGGGTCCCGGTGTTGGACGGGACATGGGGAGTCGAACGTGGCTAAACACACACCCCAGGGCTTATGTATCCTCGCCTCCTGCCGCTTAACCTGCACTGCCCCACCCCAGGCCTATCGCAAGACTTGCAAGTGGGCTACTCGGAGGGTGCCGTGCTTCGCAGCTGGGGCGACTCTAATGAAGTGGGCTGGAGGCGGGAACCTGCCTAGCAGGAGCCCTGGAGAGCCGGTTTCCTCACAGCTCTTCCCTCTCAGCTGCTCCACCGTCCCTTGGGTACACCGGGCTTTGCTTACCCGTAGGAGGGCCACGTTGGACCGGGAGACCGTGGTACCACGCGGGGGAGAATGGGCACTAGAGGTCCCAGGGGCCGCTGGTCAGGTGGCACGTCCTCCTCCCTTGCTCCCTCAGCAGCAGCATACTCCAGCCGTGGGACCCAGGCCCGCCTAGGCTCCAGGGGTGTGTCTCCAGCCGACGACGTCAAAGAGGCCTGAGGTAACAGAGGAAAGGCATTTCTTACCCCCTTCCTTGCCTTGTCATCGAATAGTTCTTATCCCTTTCGGCATAGTTTATATACAACGTTGCGTCTGTTTGAGCTCTACGACCCTTTGATGCAGTTATAACCGTAGCTGCACCCGTAGCGTTTCGGGTTCTTTGCCCTGTCGGTTTATTGAGGAATGTTTTGTAGCACTCCCTGTGCTTTCGGTTGGGTCGCCCTTGATGAGAACTTTTTGATACGTTGACTGTCTGTCTGGGAATCCCAGCCTCCTACTTCCCCCTTCCCCGGTCTCCAATTTCCCCCTATGGGAACTCCACGCTTGTCTCTTCCCTTTGTGAACCTGTGTTTCCTTTGTATGCTGCTTCCTTTGTATCCCTATTTAGACTGCACATGTAAGAGATAGCCTGCGATATGGGTCTTGCTGCCTCTAATTTACCAGAATTAGTGAGATCATCTACTGCTGCACCCATGCTGCTGCAAATAGTATGAGTTCATTTTGTTCTGTGGATGAGTGGTAGTCGAGGGAGTGTAGGTAGAACTCCTTTCTCCATTCACCCCGCGCTCGACATTTCGTTCCTTTGTATGTCTTGGCTGTGGTAAAGGGTAACACAACGACCACTGGGGTGCAAGTGCTTCCTTCCAGTGATGCTAGTCGCTGGTTATACGACCTGCAGCGGGTTTGCCGAATCTCGGGGTCCCTCCAGTGTTTAGTTTGGTAAGGAACTTGCCTATTGACCTTCATATCGGCTGTCACCAATTTACGATCCCGGCAACGGCAATGGTAGGCTTCCCTTTTGGGCATGCCCTCTTGAGCTCTGAACGCTTTTAGCGTTTGTGAGGACTGCAGCCAGGGAAACCCTCGTTGAACTTCCTTTGCACTCTCTAATCATGACAGAACCTTAGCATCTATTCATTTGAATGTGCTGTTTTCTAAAACGCGGGTGAGTACCACTGAGGTCTCGAAAGGTTTCTGTCTGAGAGTCGGGCCTGATTTGAATTCACTTCAGAGTACCTAGCCCAGGATATTTCTTGAGGGCAGGGCTGTGTTTGTGAAGCCGCAGGCCGCAGGCCTTGTGAATGATAGGTGCCCTTCCGCAGGGTTTCTAAGGTTGTTACGGCGGTGTGCCACAAGGCGGCAGCACTGCTCCGTGTCCTCTCGGGTAACTTGGGGAAAGAAAGTCTTAGCGGGGGTCCCGGTGTTGGACGGGACATGGGGAGTCGAACGTGGCTAAACACACACCCCAGGGCTTGTGTATCCTCGCCTCCTGCCGCTTAACCTGCACTGCCCCACCCCAGGCCTATCGCAAGACTTGCAAGTGGGCTACTCGGAGGGTGCCGTGCTTCGCAGCTGGGGCGACTCTAATGAAGTGGGCTGGAGGCGGGAACCTGCCTAGCAGGAGCCCTGGAGAGCCGGTTTCCTCACAGCTCTTCCCTCTCAGCTGCTCCACCGTCCCTTGGGTACACCGGGCTTTGCTTACCCGTAGGAGGGCCACGTTGGACCGGGAGACCGTGGTACCACGCGGGGGAGAATGGGCACTAGAGGTCCCATGGGCCGCTGGTCAGGTGGCACGTCTTCCTCCCTTGCTCCCTCAGCAGCAGCATACTCCAGCCGTGGGACCCAGGCCCGCCTAGGCTCCAGGGGTGTGTCTCCAGCCGACGACGTCAAAGAGGCCTGAGGTAACAGAGGAAAGGCATTTCTTACCCCCTCCTTGCCTTGTCATCGAATAGTCCTTATCCCTTTCGGCATAGTTTATATTACAACGTTGCGTCTGTTTGAGCTCTACGACCCTTTGATGCAGTTATGAACGTAGCTGCACCCGTAGCGTTTCGGGTTCTTTGCCCTGTCGGTTTATTGAGGAATGTTTTGTAGCACTCCCTGTGCTTTCGGTTGGGTCGCCCTTGATGAGAACTTTTTGATACGTTGACTGTCTCTCTGGGAATCCCAGCCTCCTACTTCCCCCTTCCCCGGTCTCCAATTTCCCCCTATGGGAACTCCACGCTTGTCTCTTCCCTTTGTGAACCTGTGTTTCCTTTGTATGCTGCTTCCTTTGTATCCCTATTTAGACTGCACATGTAAGAGATAGCCTGCGATATGGGTCTTGCTGCCTCTAATTTACCAGAATTAGTGAGATCATCTACTGCTCCACCCATGCTGCTGCAAATAGTATGAGTTCATTTTGTTCTGTGGATGAGTGGTAGTCGAGGGAGTGTTGGTGGTAGAACTCCTTTCTCCATTCACCCCGCGCTCGACATTTCGTTCCTTTGTATGTCTTGGCTGTGGTAAAGGGTAACACAACGACCACTGGGGTGCAAGTGCTTCCTTCCAGTGATGCTAGTCGCTGGTTATACGACCTGCAGCGGGTTTGCCGAATCTCAGGGTCCCTCCAGTGTTTAGTTTGGTAAGGAACTTGCCTATTGACCTTCATATCGGCTGTCACCAATTTACGATCCCGGCAACGGCAATGGTAGGCTTCCCTTTTGGGCATGCCCTCTTGAGCTCTGAACGCTTTTAGCGTTTGTGAGGACTGCAGCCAGGGAAACCCTCGTTGAACTTCCTTTGCACTCTCTAATCATGACAGATCCTGAGCATCTTTTCATTTGAATGTGCTGTTTTCTAAAACGCGGGTGAGTACCACTGAGGTCTCGAAAGGTTTCTGTCTGAGAGTCGGGCCTGATTTGAATTCACTTCAGAGTACCTAGCCCAGGATATTTCTTGAGGGCAGGGCTGTGTTTGCGAAGCCGCAGGCCGCAGGCCTTGTGAATGATAGGTGCCCTTCGGCAGGGTTTCTAAGGTTGTTACGGCAGTGTGCCACAAGGCGGCAGCACTGCTCCGTGTCCTCTCGGGTAACTTGGGGAAAGAAAGCCTTAGCGGGGGTCCCGGTGTTGGACGGGACATGGGGAGTCGAACGTGGCTAAACACACACCCCAGGGCTTGTGTATCCTCGCCTCCTGCCGCTTAACCTGCACTGCCCCACCCCAGGCCTATCGCAAGACTTGCAAGTGGGCTACTCGGAGGGTGCCGTGCTTCGCAGCTGGGGCGACTCTAATGAAGTGGGCTGGAGGCGGGAACCTGCCTAGCAGGAGCCCTGGGGAGCCGGTTTCCTCACAGCTCTTCCCTCTCAGCTGCTCCACCGTCCCTTGGGTACACCGGGCTTTGCTTACCCGTAGGAGGGCCACGTTGGACCGGGAGACCGTGACCACGCTGGGGAGAATGGGCACTAGAGGTCCCAGGGGCCGCTGGTCAGGTGGCACGTCCTCCTCCCTTGCTCCCTCAGCAGCAGCATACTCCAGCCGTGGGACCCAGGCCCGCCTAGGCTCCAGGGGTGTGTCTCCAGCCGACGACGTCAAAGAGGCCTGAGGTAACAGAGGAAAGGCATTTCTTACCCCCTCCTTGCCTTGTCATCGAATAGTCCTTATCCCTTTCGGCATAGTTTATATTACAACGTTGCGTCTGTTTGAGCTCTACGACCCTTTGATGCAATTATAAACGTAGCTGCACCCGTAGGGTTTCGGGTTCTTTGCCCTGTCGGTTTATTGAGGAATGTTTTGTAGCACTCCCTGTGCTTTCGGTTGGGTCGCCCTTGATGAGAACTTTTTGATACGTTGACTGTCTGTCTGGGAATCCCAGCCTCCTACTTCCCCCTTCCCCGGTCTCCAATTTCCCCCTATGGGAACTCCACGCTTGTCTCTTCCCTTTGTGAACCTGTGTTTCCTTTGTATGCTGCTTCCTTTGTATCCCTATTTAGACTGCACATGTAAGAGATAGCCTGCGATATGGGTCTTGCTGCCTCTAATTTACCAGAATTAGTGAGATCATCTACTGCTGCACCCATGCTGCTGCAAATAGTATGAGTTCATTTTGTTCTGTGGATGAGTGGTAGTCGAGGGAGTGTAGGTAGAACTCCTTTCTCCATTCACCCCGCGCTCGACATTTCGTTCCTTTGTATGTCTTGGCTGTGGTAAAGGGTAACACAACGACCACTGGGGTGCAAGTGCTTCCTTCCAATGATGCTAGTCGCTGGTTATACGACCTGCAGCGGGTTTGCCGAATCTCGGGGTCCCTCCAGTGTTTAGTTCGGTAAGGAACTTGCCTATTGACCTTCATATCGGCTGTCACCAATTTACGATCCCGGCAACGGCAATGGTAGGCTTCCCTTTTGGGCATGCCCTCTTGAGCTCTGAACGCTTTTAGCGTTTGTGAGGACTGCAGCCAGGGAAACCCTCGTTGAACTTCCTTTGCACTCTCTAATCATGACAGATCCTGAGCATCTTTTCATTTGAATGTGCTGTTTTCTAAAACGCGGGTGAGTACCACTGAGGTCTCGAAAGGTTTCTGTCTGAGAGTCGGGCCTGATTTGAATTCACTTCAGAGTACCTAGCCCAGGATATTTCTTGAGGGCAGGGCTGTGTTTGCGAAGCCGCAGGCCGCAGGCCTTGTGAATGATAGGTGCCCTTCGGCAGGGTTTCTAAGGTTGTTACGGCAGTGTGCCACAAGGCGGCAGCACTGCTCCGTGTCCTCTCGGGTAACTTGGGGAAAGAAAGCCTTAGCGGGGGTCCCGGTGTTGGACGGGACATGGGGAGTCGAACGTGGCTAAACACACACCCCAGGGCTTGTGTATCCTCGCCTCCTGCCGCTTAACCTGCACTGCCCCACCCCAGGCCTATCGCAAGACTTGCAAGTGGGCTACTCGGAGGGTGCCGTGCTTCGCAGCTGGGGCGACTCTAATGAAGTGGGCTGGAGGCGGGAACCTGCCTAGCAGGAGCCCTGGAGAGCCGGTTTCCTCACAGCTCTTCCCTCTCAGCTGCTCCACCGTCCCTTGGGTACACCGGGGCTTTGCTTACCCGTAGGAGGGCCACGTTGGACCGGGAGACCGTGGTACCACGCGGGGGAGAATGGGCACTAGAGGTCCCAGGGGCCGCTGGTCAGGTGGCACGTCCTCCTCCCTTGCTCCCTCAGCAGTAGCATACTCCAGCCGTGGGACCCAGGCCCGCCTAGGCTCCAGGGGTGTGTCTCCAGCCGACGACGTCAAAGAGGCCTGAGGTAACAGAGGAAAGGCATTTCTTACCCCCTTCCTTGCCTTGTAATCGAATAGTCCTTATCCCTTTCGGCATAGTTTATATACAACGTTGCGTCTGTTTGAGCTCTACGACCCTTTGATGCAGTTATAAACGTAGCTGCACCCGTAGCGTTTCGGGTTCTTTGCCCTGTCGGTTTATTGAGGAATGTTTTGTAGCACTCCCTGTGCTTTCGGTTGGGTCGCCCTTGATGAGAACTTTTTGATACGTTGACTGTCTGTCTGGGAATCCCAGCCTCCTACTTCCCCCTTCCCCGGTCTCCAATTTCCCCCTATGGGAACTCCACGCTTGTCTCTTCCCTTTGTGAACCTGTGTTTCCTTTGTACGCTGCTTCCTTTGTATCCCTATTTAGACTGCACATGTAAGAGATAGCCTGCGATATGGGTCTTGCTGCCTCTAATTTACCAGAATTAGTGAGATCATCTACTGCTGCACCCATGCTGCTGCAAATAGTATGAGTTCATTTTGTTCTGTGGATGAGTGGTAGTCGAGGGAGTGTAGGTAGAACTCCTTTCTCCATTCACCCCGCGCTCGACATTTCGTTCCTTTGTATGTCTTGGCTGTGGTAAAGGGTAACACAACGACCACTGGGGTGCAAGTGCTTCCTTCCAGTGATGCTAGTCGCTGGTTATACGACCTGCAGCGGGTTTGCCGAATCTCGGGGTCCCTCCAGTGTTTAGTTTGGTAAGGAACTTGCCTATTGACCTTCATATCGGCTGTCACCAATTTACGATCCCGGCAACGGCAATGGTAGGCTTCCCTTTTGGGCATGCCCTCTTGAGCTCTGAACGCTTTTAGCGTTTGTGAGGACTGCAGCCAGGGAAACCCTCGTTGAACTTCCTTTGCACTCTCTAATCATGACAGAACCTTAGCATCTATTCATTTGAATGTGCTGTTTTCTAAAACGCGGGTGAGTACCACTGAGGTCTCGAAAGGTTTCTGTCTGAGAGTCGGGCCTGATTTGAATTCACTTCAGAGTACCTAGCCCAGGATATTTCTTGAGGGCAGGGCTGTGTTTGTGAAGCCGCAGGCCGCAGGCCTTGTGAATGATAGGTGCCCTTCGGCAGGGTTTCTAAGGTTGTTACGGCGGTGTGCCACAAGGCGGCAGCACTGCTCCGTGTCCTCTCGGGTAACTTGGGGAAAGAAAGTCTTAGCGGGGGTCCCGGTGTTGGACGGGACATGGGGAGTCGAACGTGGCTAAACACACACCCCAGGGCTTGTGTATCCTCGCCTCCTGCCGCTTAACCTGCACTGCCCCACCCCAGGCCTATCGCAAGACTTGCAAGTGGGCTACTCGGAGGGTGCCGTGCTTCGCAGCTGGGGCGACTCTAATGAAGTGGGCTGGAGGCGGGAACCTGCCTAGCAGGAGCCCTGGAGAGCCGGTTTCCTCACAGCTCTTCCCTCTCAGCTGCTCCACCGTCCCTTGGGTACACCGGGCTTTGCTTACCCGTAGGAGGGCCACGTTGGACCGGGAGACCGTGGTACCACGCGGGGGAGAATGGGCACTAGAGGTCCCATGGGCCGCTGGTCAGGTGGCACGTCTTCCTCCCTTGCTCCCTCAGCAGCAGCATACTCCAGCCGTGGGACCCAGGCCCGCCTAGGCTCCAGGGGTGTGTCTCCAGCCGACGACGTCAAAGAGGCCTGAGGTAACAGAGGAAAGGCATTTCTTACCCCCTCCTTGCCTTGTCATCGAATAGTCCTTATCCCTTTCGGCATAGTTTATATTACAACGTTGCGTCTGTTTGAGCTCTACGACCCTTTGATGCAGTTATGAACGTAGCTGCACCCGTAGCGTTTCGGGTTCTTTGCCCTGTCGGTTTATTGAGGAATGTTTTGTAGCACTCCCTGTGCTTTCGGTTGGGTCGCCCTTGATGAGAACTTTTTGATACGTTGACTGTCTCTCTGGGAATCCCAGCCTCCTACTTCCCCCTTCCCCGGTCTCCAATTTCCCCCTATGGGAACTCCACGCTTGTCTCTTCCCTTTGTGAACCTGTGTTTCCTTTGTATGCTGCTTCCTTTGTATCCCTATTTAGACTGCACATGTAAGAGATAGCCTGCGATATGGGTCTTGCTGCCTCTAATTTACCAGAATTAGTGAGATCATCTACTGCTCCACCCATGCTGCTGCAAATAGTATGAGTTCATTTTGTTCTGTGGATGAGTGGTAGTCGAGGGAGTGTTGGTGGTAGAACTCCTTTCTCCATTCACCCCGCGCTCGACATTTCGTTCCTTTGTATGTCTTGGCTGTGGTAAAGGGTAACACAACGACCACTGGGGTGCAAGTGCTTCCTTCCAGTGATGCTAGTCGCTGGTTATACGACCTGCAGCGGGTTTGCCGAATCTCAGGGTCCCTCCAGTGTTTAGTTTGGTAAGGAACTTGCCTATTGACCTTCATATCGGCTGTCACCAATTTACGATCCCGGCAACGGCAATGGTAGGCTTCCCTTTTGGGCATGCCCTCTTGAGCTCTGAACGCTTTTAGCGTTTGTGAGGACTGCAGCCAGGGAAACCCTCGTTGAACTTCCTTTGCACTCTCTAATCATGACAGATCCTGAGCATCTTTTCATTTGAATGTGCTGTTTTCTAAAACGCGGGTGAGTACCACTGAGGTCTCGAAAGGTTTCTGTCTGAGAGTCGGGCCTGATTTGAATTCACTTCAGAGTACCTAGCCCAGGATATTTCTTGAGGGCAGGGCTGTGTTTGCGAAGCCGCAGGCCGCAGGCCTTGTGAATGATAGGTGCCCTTCGGCAGGGTTTCTAAGGTTGTTACGGCAGTGTGCCACAAGGCGGCAGCACTGCTCCGTGTCCTCTCGGGTAACTTGGGGAAAGAAAGCCTTAGCGGGGGTCCCGGTGTTGGACGGGACATGGGGAGTCGAACGTGGCTAAACACACACCCCAGGGCTTATGTATCCTCGCCTCCTGCCGCTTAACCTGCACTGCCCCACCCCAGGCCTATCGCAAGACTTGCAAGTGGGCTACTCGGAGGGTGCCGTGCTTCGCAGCTGGGGCGACTCTAATGAAGTGGGCTGGAGGCGGGAACCTGCCTAGCAGGAGCCCTGGAGAGCCGGTTTCCTCACAGCTCTTCCCTCTCAGCTGCTCCACCGTCCCTTGGGTACACCGGGCTTTGCTTACCCGTAGGAGGGCCACGTTGGACCGGGAGACCGTGGTACCACGCGGGGGAGAATGGGCACTAGAGGTCCCAGGGGCCGCTGGTCAGGTGGCACGTCCTCCTCCCTTGCTCCCTCAGCAGCAGCATACTCCAGCCGTGGGACCCAGGCCCGCCTAGGCTCCAGGGGTGTGTCTCCAGCCGACGACGTCAAAGAGGCCTGAGGTAACAGAGGAAAGGCATTTCTTACCCCCTTCCTTGCCTTGTCATCGAATAGTTCTTATCCCTTTCGGCATAGTTTATATACAACGTTGCGTCTGTTTGAGCTCTACGACCCTTTGATGCAGTTATAACCGTAGCTGCACCCGTAGCGTTTCGGGTTCTTTGCCCTGTCGGTTTATTGAGGAATGTTTTGTAGCACTCCCTGTGCTTTCGGTTGGGTCGCCCTTGATGAGAACTTTTTGATACGTTGACTGTCTGTCTGGGAATCCCAGCCTCCTACTTCCCCCTTCCCCGGTCTCCAATTTCCCCCTATGGGAACTCCACGCTTGTCTCTTCCCTTTGTGAACCTGTGTTTCCTTTGTATGCTGCTTCCTTTGTATCCCTATTTAGACTGCACATGTAAGAGATAGCCTGCGATATGGGTCTTGCTGCCTCTAATTTACCAGAATTAGTGAGATCATCTACTGCTGCACCCATGCTGCTGCAAATAGTATGAGTTCATTTTGTTCTGTGGATGAGTGGTAGTCGAGGGAGTGTAGGTAGAACTCCTTTCTCCATTCACCCCGCGCTCGACATTTCGTTCCTTTGTGTGTCTTGGCTGTGGTAAAGAGTAACACAACGACCACTGGGGTGCAAGTGCTTCCTTCCAATGATGCTAGTCGCTGGTTATACGACCTGCAGCGGGTTTGCCGAATCTCGGGGTCCCTCCAGTGTTTAGTTTGGTAAGGAACTTGCCTATTGACCTTCATATCGGCTGTCACCAATTTACGATCCCGGTAACGGCAATGGTAGGCTTCCCTTTTCGGCATGCCCTCTTGAGCTCTGAATGCTTTTAGCGTTTGTGAGGACTGCAGCCAGGGAAACCCTCGTTGAACTTCCTTTGCACTCTCTAATCATGACAGATCCTGAGCATCTTTTCATTTGAATGTGCTGTTTTCTAAAACGCGGGTGAGTACCACTGAGGTCTCGAAAGGTTTCTGTCTGAGAGTCGGGCCTGATTTGAATTCACTTCAGAGTACCTAGCCCAGGATATTTCTTGAGGGCAGGGCTGTGTTTGCGAAGCCGCAGGCCGCAGGCCTTGTGAATGATAGGTGCCCTTCGGCAGGGTTTCTAAGGTTGTTACGGCAGTGTGCCACAAGGCGGCAGCACTGCTCCGTGTCCTCTCGGGTAACTTGGGGAAAGAAAGCCTTAGCGGGGGTCCCGGTGTTGGACGGGACATGGGGAGTCGAACGTGGCTAAACACACACCCCAGGGCTTGTGTATCCTCGCCTCCTGCCGCTTAACCTGCACTGCCCCACCCCAGGCCTATCGCAAGACTTGCAAGTGGGCTACTCGGAGGGTGCCGTGCTTCGCAGCTGGGGCGACTCTAATGAAGTGGGCTGGAGGCGGGAACCTGCCTAGCAGGAGCCCTGGAGAGCCGGTTTCCTCACAGCTCTTCCCTCTCAGCTGCTCCACCGTCCCTTGGGTACACCGGGGCTTTGCTTACCCGTAGGAGGGCCACGTTGGACCGGGAGACCGTGGTACCACGCGGGGGAGAATGGGCACTAGAGGTCCCAGGGGCCGCTGGTCAGGTGGCACGTCCTCCTCCCTTGCTCCCTCAGCAGTAGCATACTCCAGCCGTGGGACCCAGGCCCGCCTAGGCTCCAGGGGTGTGTCTCCAGCCGACGACGTCAAAGAGGCCTGAGGTAACAGAGGAAAGGCATTTCTTACCCCCTTCCTTGCCTTGTAATCGAATAGTCCTTATCCCTTTCGGCATAGTTTATATACAACGTTGCGTCTGTTTGAGCTCTACGACCCTTTGATGCAGTTATAAACGTAGCTGCACCCGTAGCGTTTCGGGTTCTTTGCCCTGTCGGTTTATTGAGGAATGTTTTGTAGCACTCCCTGTGCTTTCGGTTGGGTCGCCCTTGATGAGAACTTTTTGATACGTTGACTGTCTGTCTGGGAATCCCAGCCTCCTACTTCCCCCTTCCCCGGTCTCCAATTTCCCCCTATGGGAACTCCACGCTTGTCTCTTCCCTTTGTGAACCTGTGTTTCCTTTGTATGCTGCTTCCTTTGTATCCCTATTTAGACTGCACATGTAAGAGATAGCCTGCGATATGGGTCTTGCTGCCTCTAATTTACCAGAATTAGTGAGATCATCTACTGCTGCACCCATGCTGCTGCAAATAGTATGAGTTCATTTTGTTCTGTGGATGAGTGGTAGTCGAGGGAGTGTAGGTAGAACTCCTTTCTCCATTCACCCCGCGCTCGACATTTCGTTCCTTTGTATGTCTTGGCTGTGGTAAAGGGTAACACAACGACCACTGGGGTGCAAGTGCTTCCTTCCAGTGATGCTAGTCGCTGGTTATACGACCTGCAGCGGGTTTGCCGAATCTCGGGGTCCCTCCAGTGTTTAGTTTGGTAAGGAACTTGCCTATTGACCTTCATATCGGCTGTCACCAATTTACGATCCCGGCAACGGCAATGGTAGGCTTCCCTTTTGGGCATGCCCTCTTGAGCTCTGAACGCTTTTAGCGTTTGTGAGGACTGCAGCCAGGGAAACCCTCGTTGAACTTCCTTTGCACTCTCTAATCATGACAGATCCTGAGCATCTTTTCATTTGAATGTGCTGTTTTCTAAAACGCGGGTGAGTACCACTGAGGTCTCGAAAGGTTTCTGTCTGAGAGTCGGGCCTGATTTGAATTCACTTCAGAGTACCTAGCCCAGGATATTTCTTGAGGGCAGGGCTGTGTTTGTGAAGCCGCAGGCCGCAGGCCTTGTGAATGATAGGTGCCCTTCGGCAGGGTTTCTAAGGTTGTTACGGCGGTGTGCCACAAGGCGGCAGCACTGCTCCGTGTCCTCTCGGGTAACTTGGGGAAAGAAAGTCTTAGCGGGGGTCCCGGTGTTGGACGGGGACATGGGGAGTCGAACGTGGCTAAACACACACCCCAGGGCTTGTGTATCCTCGCCTCCTGCCGCTTAACCTGCACTGCCCCACCCCAGGCCTATCGCAAGACTTGCAAGTGGGCTACTCGGAGGGTGCCGTGCTTCGCAGCTGGGGCGACTCTAATGAAGTGGGCTGGAGGCGGGAACCTGCCTAGCAGGAGCCCTGGAGAGCCGGTTTCCTCACAGCTCTTCCCTCTCAGCTGCTCCACCGTCCCTTGGGTACACCGGGCTTTGCTTACCCGTAGGAGGGCCACGTTGGACCGGGAGACCGTGGTACCACGCGGGGGAGAATGGGCACTAGAGGTCCCATGGGCCGCTGGTCAGGTGGCACGTCTTCCTCCCTTGCTCCCTCAGCAGCAGCATACTCCAGCCGTGGGACCCAGGCCCGCCTAGGCTCCAGGGGTGTGTCTCCAGCCGACGACGTCAAAGAGGCCTGAGGTAACAGAGGAAAGGCATTTCTTACCCCCTCCTTGCCTTGTCATCGAATAGTCCTTATCCCTTTCGGCATAGTTTATATTACAACGTTGCGTCTGTTTGAGCTCTACGACCCTTTGATGCAGTTATGAACGTAGCTGCACCCGTAGCGTTTCGGGTTCTTTGCCCTGTCGGTTTATTGAGGAATGTTTTGTAGCACTCCCTGTGCTTTCGGTTGGGTCGCCCTTGATGAGAACTTTTTGATACGTTGACTGTCTCTCTGGGAATCCCAGCCTCCTACTTCCCCCTTCCCCGGTCTCCAATTTCCCCCTATGGGAACTCCACGCTTGTCTCTTCCCTTTGT
This sequence comes from Globicephala melas, assembly GCF_963455315.2. Classification (NCBI taxonomy): domain Eukaryota; kingdom Metazoa; phylum Chordata; class Mammalia; order Artiodactyla; family Delphinidae; genus Globicephala; species Globicephala melas. The sequence goes on along the minus strand of NW_027207640.1, from coordinate 62,092 downwards.
GAACCTGTGTTTCCTTTGTATGCTGCTTCCTTTGTATCCCTATTTAGACTGCACATGTAAGAGATAGCCTGCGATATGGGTCTTGCTGCCTCTAATTTACCAGTATTAGTGAGATCATCTACTGCTCCACCCATGCTGCTGCAAATAGTATGAGTTCATTTTGTTCTGTGGATGAGTGGTAGTCGAGGGAGTGTTGGTGGTAGAACTCCTTTCTCCATTCACCCCGCGCTCGACATTTCGTTCCTTTGTATGTCTTGGCTGTGGTAAAGGGTAACACAACGACCACTGGGGTGCAAGTGCTTCCTTCCAGTGATGCTAGTCGCTGGTTATACGACCTGCAGCGGGTTTGCCGAATCTCAGGGTCCCTCCAGTGTTTAGTTTGGTAAGGAACTTGCCTATTGACCTTCATATCGGCTGTCACCAATTTACGATCCCGGCAACGGCAATGGTAGGCTTCCCTTTTGGGCATGCCCTCTTGAGCTCTGAACGCTTTTAGCGTTTGTGAGGACTGCAGCCAGGGAAACCCTCGTTGAACTTCCTTTGCACTCTCTAATCATGACAGATCCTGAGCATCTTTTCATTTGAATGTGCTGTTTTCTAAAACGCGGGTGAGTACCACTGAGGTCTCGAAAGGTTTCTGTCTGAGAGTCGGGCCTGATTTGAATTCACTTCAGAGTACCTAGCCCAGGATATTTGTTGAGGGCAGGGCTGTGTTTGCGAAGCCGCAGGCCGCAGGCCTTGTGAATGATAGGTGCCCTTCGGCAGGGTTTCTAAGGTTGTTACGGCAGTGTGCCACAAGGCGGCAGCACTGCTCCGTGTCCTCTCGGGTAACTTGGGGAAAGAAAGCCTTAGCGGGGGTCCCGGTGTTGGACGGGACATGGGGAGTCGAACGTGGCTAAACACACACCCCAGGGCTTGTGTATCCTCGCCTCCTGCCGCTTAACCTGCACTGCCCCACCCCAGGCCTATCGCAAGACTTGCAAGTGGGCTACTCGGAGGGTGCCGTGCTTCGCAGCTGGGGCGACTCTAATGAAGTGGGCTGGAGGCGGGAACCTGCCTAGCAGGAGCCCTGGAGAGCCGGTTTCCTCACAGCTCTTCCCTCTCAGCTGCTCCACCGTCCCTTGGGTACACCGGGCTTTGCTTACCCGTAGGAGGGCCACGTTGGACCGGGAGACCGTGGTACCACGCGGGGGAGAATGGGCACTAGAGGTCCCAGGGGCCGCTGGTCAGGTGGCACGTCCTCCTCCCTTGCTCCCTCAGCAGCAGCATACTCCAGCCGTGGGACCCAGGCCCGCCTAGGCTCCAGGGGTGTGTCTCCAGCCGACGACGTTAAAGAGGCCTGAGGTAACAGAGGAAAGGCATTTCTTACCCCCTTCCTTGCCTTGTCATCGAATAGTTCTTATCCCTTTCGGCATAGTTTATATACAACGTTGCGTCTGTTTGAGCTCTACGACCCTTTGATGCAGTTATAAACGTAGCTGCACCCGTAGCGTTTCGGGTTCTTTGCCCTGTCGGTTTATTGAGGAATGTTTTGTAGCACTCCCTGTGCTTTCGGTTGGGTCGCCCTTGATGAGAACTTTTTGATACGTTGACTGTCTGTCTGGGAATCCCAGCCTCCTACTTCCCCCTTCCCCGGTCTCCAATTTCCCCCTATGGGAACTCCACGCTTGTCTCTTCCCTTTGTGAACCTGTGTTTCCTTTGTATGCTGCTTCCTTTGTATCCCTATTTAGACTGCACATGTAAGAGATAGCCTGCGATATGGGTCTTGCTGCCTCTAATTTACCAGTATTAGTGAGATCATCTACTGCTGCACCCATGCTGCTGCAAATAGTATGAGTTCATTTTGTTCTGTGGATGAGTGGTAGTCGAGGGAGTGTTGGTGGTAGAACTCCTTTCTCCATTCACCCCGCGCTCGACATTTCGTTCCTTTGTATGTCTTGGCTGTGGTAAAGGGTAACACAACGACCACTGGGGTGCAAGTGCTTCCTTCCAGTGATGCTAGTCGCTGGTTATACGACCTGCAGCGGGTTTGCCGAATCTCGGGGTCCCTCCAGTGTTTAGTTTGGTAAGGAACTTGCCTATTGACCTTCATATCGGCTGTCACCAATTTACGATCCCGGCAACGGCAATGGTAGGCTTCCCTTTTGGGCATGCCCTCTTGAGCTCTGAACGCTTTTAGCGTTTGTGAGGACTGCAGCCAGGGAAACCCTCGTTGAACTTCCTTTGCACTCTCTAATCATGACAGATCCTGAGCATCTTTTCATTTGAATGTGCTGTTTTCTAAAACGCGGGTGAGTACCACTGAGGTCTCGAAAGGTTTCTGTCTGAGAGTCGGGCCTGATTTGAATTCACTTCAGAGTACCTAGCCCAGGATATTTCTTGAGGGCAGGGCTGTGTTTGCGAAGCCGCAGGCCGCAGGCCTTGTGAATGATAGGTGCCCTTCGGCAGGGTTTCTAAGGTTGTTACGGCAGTGTGCCACAAGGCGGCAGCACTGCTCCGTGTCCTCTCGGGTAACTTGGGGAAAGAAAGCCTTAGCGGGGGTCCCGGTGTTGGACGGGACATGGGGAGTCGAACGTGGCTAAACACACACCCCAGGGCTTGTGTATCCTCGCCTCCTGCCGCTTAACCTGCACTGCCCCACCCCAGGCCTATCGCAAGACTTGCAAGTGGGCTACTCGGAGGGTGCCGTGCTTCGCAGCTGGGGCGACTCTAATGAAGTGGGCTGGAGGCGGGAACCTGCCTAGCAGGAGCCCTGGAGAGCCGGTTTCCTCACAGCTCTTCCCTCTCAGCTGCTCCACCGTCCCTTGGGTACACCGGGCTTTGCTTACCCGTAGGAGGGCCACGTTGGACCGGGAGACCGTGGTACCACGCGGGGGAGAATGGGCACTAGAGGTCCCAGGGGCCGCTGGTCAGGTGGCACGTCCTCCTCCCTTGCTCCCTCAGCAGCAGCATACTCCAGCCGTGGGACCCAGGCCCGCCTAGGCTCCAGGGGTGTGTCTCCAGCCGACGACGTTAAAGAGGCCTGAGGTAACAGAGGAAAGGCATTTCTTACCCCCTTCCTTGCCTTGTCATCGAATAGTTCTTATCCCTTTCGGCATAGTTTATATACAACGTTGCGTCTGTTTGAGCTCTACGACCCTTTGATGCAGTTATAAACGTAGCTGCACCCGTAGCGTTTCGGGTTCTTTGCCCTGTCGGTTTATTGAGGAATGTTTTGTAGCACTCCCTGTGCTTTCGGTTGGGTCGCCCTTGATGAGAACTTTTTGATACGTTGACTGTCTGTCTGGGAATCCCAGCCTCCTACTTCCCCCTTCCCCGGTCTCCAATTTCCCCCTATGGGAACTCCACGCTTGTCTCTTCCCTTTGTGAACCTGTGTTTCCTTTGTATGCTGCTTCCTTTGTATCCCTATTTAGACTGCACATGTAAGAGATAGCCTGCGATATGGGTCTTGCTGCCTCTAATTTACCAGTATTAGTGAGATCATCTACTGCTGCACCCATGCTGCTGCAAATAGTATGAGTTCATTTTGTTCTGTGGATGAGTGGTAGTCGAGGGAGTGTTGGTGGTAGAACTCCTTTCTCCATTCCCCCCGCGCTCGACATTTCGTTGCTTTGTGTGTCTTGGCTGTGGTAAAGGGTAACACAACGACCACTGGGGTGCAAGTGCTTCCTTCCAGTGATGCTAGTCGCTGGTTATACGACCTGCAGCGGGTTTGCCGAATCTCGGGGTCCCTCCAGTGTTTAGTTTGGTAAGGAACTTGCCTATTGACCTTCATATCGGCTGTCACCAATTTACGATCCCGGCAACGGCAATGGTAGGCTTCCCTTTTGGGCATGCCCTCTTGAGCTCTGAACGCTTTTAGCGTTTGTGAGGACTGCAGCCAGGGAAACCCTCGTTGAACTTCCTTTGCACTCTCTAATCATGACAGATCCTGAGCATCTTTTCATTTGAATGTGCTGTTTTCTAAAACGCGGGTGAGTACCACTGAGGTCTCGAAAGGTTTCTGTCTGAGAGTCGGGCCTGATTTGAATTCACTTCAGAGTACCTAGCCCAGGATATTTGTTGAGGGCAGGGCTGTGTTTGCGAAGCCGCAGGCCGCAGGCCTTGTGAATGATAGGTGCCCTTCGGCAGGGTTTCTAAGGTTGTTACGGCAGTGTGCCACAAGGCGGCAGCACTGCTCCGTGTCCTCTCGGGTAACTTGGGGAAAGAAAGCCTTAGCGGGGGTCCCGGTGTTGGACGGGACATGGGGAGTCGAACGTGGCTAAACACACACCCCAGGGCTTGTGTATCCTCGCCTCCTGCCGCTTAACCTGCACTGCCCCACCCCAGGCCTATCGCAAGACTTGCAAGTGGGCTACTCGGAGGGTGCCGTGCTTCGCAGCTGGGGCGACTCTAATGAAGTGGGCTGGAGGCGGGAACCTGCCTAGCAGGAGCCCTGGAGAGCCGGTTTCCTCACAGCTCTTCCCTCTCAGCTGCTCCACCGTCCCTTGGGTACACCGGGCTTTGCTTACCCGTAGGAGGGCCACGTTGGACCGGGAGACCGTGGTACCACGCGGGGGAGAATGGGCACTAGAGGTCCCAGGGGCCGCTGGTCAGGTGGCACGTCCTCCTCCCTTGCTCCCTCAGCAGCAGCATACTCCAGCCGTGGGACCCAGGCCCGCCTAGGCTCCAGGGGTGTGTCTCCAGCCGACGACGTCAAAGAGGCCTGAGGTAACAGAGGAAAGGCATTTCTTACCCCCTCCTTGCCTTGTCATCGAATAGTCCTTATCCCTTTCGGCATAGTTTATATTACAACGTTGCGTCTGTTTGAGCTCTACGACCCTTTGATGCAGTTATGAACGTAGCTGCACCCGTAGCGTTTCGGGTTCTTTGCCCTGTCGGTTTATTGAGGAATGTTTTGTAGCACTCCCTGTGCTTTCGGTTGGGTCGCCCTTGATGAGAACTTTTTGATACGTTGACTGTCTGTCTGGGAATCCCAGCCTCCTACTTCCCCCTTCCCCGGTCTCCAATTTCCCCCTATGGGAACTCCACGCTTGTCTCTTCCCTTTGTGAACCTGTGTTTCCTTTGTATGCTGCTTCCTTTGTATCCCTATTTAGACTGCACATGTAAGAGATAGCCTGCGATATGGGTCTTGCTGCCTCTAATTTACCAGTATTAGTGAGATCATCTACTGCTGCACCCATGCTGCTGCAAATAGTATGAGTTCATTTTGTTCTGTGGATGAGTGGTAGTCGAGGGAGTGTTGGTGGTAGAACTCCTTTCTCCATTCCCCCCGCGCTCGACATTTCGTTGCTTTGTGTGTCTTGGCTGTGGTAAAGGGTAACACAACGACCACTGGGGTGCAAGTGCTTCCTTCCAGTGATGCTAGTCGCTGGTTATACGACCTGCAGCGGGTTTGCCGAATCTCGGGGTCCCTCCAGTGTTTAGTTTGGTAAGGAACTTGCCTATTGACCTTCATATCGGCTGTCACCAATTTACGATCCCGGCAACGGCAATGGTAGGCTTCCCTTTTGGGCATGCCCTCTTGAGCTCTGAACGCTTTTAGCGTTTGTGAGGACTGCAGCCAGGGAAACCCTCGTTGAACTTCCTTTGCACTCTCTAATCATGACAGATCCTGAGCATCTTTTCATTTGAATGTGCTGTTTTCTAAAACGCGGGTGAGTACCACTGAGGTCTCGAAAGGTTTCTGTCTGAGAGTCGGGCCTGATTTGAATTCACTTCAGAGTACCTAGCCCAGGATATTTGTTGAGGGCAGGGCTGTGTTTGCGAAGCCGCAGGCCGCAGGCCTTGTGAATGATAGGTGCCCTTCGGCAGGGTTTCTAAGGTTGTTACGGCAGTGTGCCACAAGGCGGCAGCACTGCTCCGTGTCCTCTCGGGTAACTTGGGGAAAGAAAGCCTTAGCGGGGGTCCCGGTGTTGGACGGGACATGGGGAGTCGAACGTGGCTAAACACACACCCCAGGGCTTGTGTATCCTCGCCTCCTGCCGCTTAACCTGCACTGCCCCACCCCAGGCCTATCGCAAGACTTGCAAGTGGGCTACTCGGAGGGTGCCGTGCTTCGCAGCTGGGGCGACTCTAATGAAGTGGGCTGGAGGCGGGAACCTGCCTAGCAGGAGCCCTGGAGAGCCGGTTTCCTCACAGCTCTTCCCTCTCAGCTGCTCCACCGTCCCTTGGGTACACCGGGCTTTGCTTACCCGTAGGAGGGCCACGTTGGACCGGGAGACCGTGGTACCACGCGGGGGAGAATGGGCACTAGAGGTCCCAGGGGCCGCTGGTCAGGTGGCACGTCCTCCTCCCTTGCTCCCTCAGCAGCAGCATACTCCAGCCGTGGGACCCAGGCCCGCCTAGGCTCCAGGGGTGTGTCTCCAGCCGACGACGTCAAAGAGGCCTGAGGTAACAGAGGAAAGGCATTTCTTACCCCCTCCTTGCCTTGTCATCGAATAGTCCTTATCCCTTTCGGCATAGTTTATATTACAACGTTGCGTCTGTTTGAGCTCTACGACCCTTTGATGCAATTATAAACGTAGCTGCACCCGTAGGGTTTCGGGTTCTTTGCCCTGTCGGTTTATTGAGGAATGTTTTGTAGCACTCCCTGTGCTTTCGGTTGGGTCGCCCTTGATGAGAACTTTTTGATACGTTGACTGTCTGTCTGGGAATCCCAGCCTCCTACTTCCCCCTTCCCCGGTCTCCAATTTCCCCCTATGGGAACTCCACGCTTGTCTCTTCCCTTTGTGAACCTGTGTTTCCTTTGTATGCTGCTTCCTTTGTATCCCTATTTAGACTGCACATGTAAGAGATAGCCTGCGATATGGGTCTTGCTGCCTCTAATTTACCAGAATTAGTGAGATCATCTACTGCTGCACCCATGCTGCTGCAAATAGTATGAGTTCATTTTGTTCTGTGGATGAGTGGTAGTCGAGGGAGTGTAGGTAGAACTCCTTTCTCCATTCCCCCCGCGCTCGACATTTCGTTCCTTTGTATGTCTTGGCTGTGGTAAAGGGTAACACAACGACCACTGGGGTGCAAGTGCTTCCTTCCAGTGATGCTAGTCGCTGGTTATACGACCTGCAGCGGGTTTGCCGAATCTCGGGGTCCCTCCAGTGTTTAGTTTGGTAAGGAACTTGCCTATTGACCTTCATATCGGCTGTTACCAATTTACGATCCCGGCAACGGCAATGGTAGGCTTCCCTTTTGGGCATGCCCTCTTGAGCTCTGAACGCTTTTAGCGTTTGTGAGGACTGCAGCCAGGGAAACCCTCGTTGAACTTCCTTTGCACTCTCTAATCATGACAGATCCTGAGCATCTTTTCATTTGAATGTGCTGTTTTCTAAAACGCGGGTGAGTACCACTGAGGTCTCGAAAGGTTTCTGTCTGAGAGTCGGGCCTGATTTGAATTCACTTCAGAGTACCTAGCCCAGGATATTTGTTGAGGGCAGGGCTGTGTTTGCGAAGCCGCAGGCCGCAGGCCTTGTGAATGATAGGTGCCCTTCGGCAGGGTTTCTAAGGTTGTTACGGCAGTGTGCCACAAGGCGGCAGCACTGCTCCGTGTCCTCTCGGGTAACTTGGGGAAAGAAAGCCTTAGCGGGGGTCCCGGTGTTGGACGGGACATGGGGAGTCGAACGTGGCTAAACACACACCCCAGGGCTTGTGTATCCTCGCCTCCTGCCGCTTAACCTGCACTGCCCCACCCCAGGCCTATCGCAAGACTTGCAAGTGGGCTACTCGGAGGGTGCCGTGCTTCGCAGCTGGGGCGACTCTAATGAAGTGGGCTGGAGGCGGGAACCTGCCTAGCAGGAGCCCTGGAGAGCCGGTTTCCTCACAGCTCTTCCCTCTCAGCTGCTCCACCGTCCCTTGGGTACACCGGGCTTTGCTTACCCGTAGGAGGGCCACGTTGGACCGGGAGACCGTGGTACCACGCGGGGGAGAATGGGCACTAGAGGTCCCAGGGGCCGCTGGTCAGGTGGCACGTCCTCCTCCCTTGCTCCCTCAGCAGCAGCATACTCCAGCCGTGGGACCCAGGCCCGCCTAGGCTCCAGGGGTGTGTCTCCAGCCGACGACGTCAAAGAGGCCTGAGGTAACAGAGGAAAGGCATTTCTTACCCCCTTCCTTGCCTTGTCATCGAATAGTTCTTATCCCTTTCGGCATAGTTTATAAACAACGTTGCGTCTGTTTGAGCTCTACGACCCTTTGATGCAGTTATAAACGTAGCTGCACCCGTAGCGTTTCGGGTTCTTTGCCCTGTCGGTTTATTGAGGAATGTTTTGTAGCACTCCCTGTGCTTTCGGTTGGGTCGCCCTTGATGAGAACTTTTTGATACGTTGACTGTCTGTCTGGGAATCCCAGCCTCCTACTTCCCCCTTCCCCGGTCTCCAATTTCCCCCTATGGGAACTCCACGCTTGTCTCTTCCCTTTGTGAACCTGTGTTTCCTTTGTATGCTGCTTCCTTTGTATCCCTATTTAGACTGCACATGTAAGAGATAGCCTGCGATATGGGTCTTGCTGCCTCTAATTTACCAGAATTAGTGAGATCATCTACTGCTGCACCCATGCTGCTGCAAATAGTATGAGTTCATTTTGTTCTGTGGATGAGTGGTAGTCGAGGGAGTGTTGGTGGTAGAACTCCTTTCTCCATTCCCCCCGCGCTCGACATTTCGTTGCTTTGTGTGTCTTGGCTGTGGTAAAGGGTAACACAACGACCACTGGGGTGCAAGTGCTTCCTTCCAGTGATGCTAGTCGCTGGTTATACGACCTGCAGCGGGTTTGCCGAATCTCGGGGTCCCTCCAGTGTTTAGTTTGGTAAGGAACTTGCCTATTGACCTTCATATCGGCTGTCACCAATTTACGATCCCGGCAACGGCAATGGTAGGCTTCCCTTTTGGGCATGCCCTCTTGAGCTCTGAACGCTTTTAGCGTTTGTGAGGACTGCAGCCAGGGAAACCCTCGTTGAACTTCCTTTGCACTCTCTAATCATGACAGATCCTGAGCATCTTTTCATTTGAATGTGCTGTTTTCTAAAACGCGGGTGAGTACCACTGAGGTCTCGAAAGGTTTCTGTCTGAGAGTCGGGCCTGATTTGAATTCACTTCAGAGTACCTAGCCCAGGATATTTCTTGAGGGCAGGGCTGTGTTTGCGAAGCCGCAGGCCGCAGGCCTTGTGAATGATAGGTGCCCTTCGGCAGGGTTTCTAAGGTTGTTACGGCAGTGTGCCACAAGGCGGCAGCACTGCTCCGTGTCCTCTCGGGTAACTTGGGGAAAGAAAGCCTTAGCGGGGGTCCCGGTGTTGGACGGGACATGGGGAGTCGAACGTGGCTAAACACACACCCCAGGGCTTGTGTATCCTCGCCTCCTGCCGCTTAACCTGCACTGCCCCACCCCAGGCCTATCGCAAGACTTGCAAGTGGGCTACTCGGAGGGTGCCGTGCTTCGCAGCTGGGGCGACTCTAATGAAGTGGGCTGGAGGCGGGAACCTGCCTAGCAGGAGCCCTGGAGAGCCGGTTTCCTCACAGCTCTTCCCTCTCAGCTGCTCCACCGTCCCTTGGGTACACCGGGCTTTGCTTACCCGTAGGAGGGCCACGTTGGACCGGGAGACCGTGGTACCACGCGGGGGAGAATGGGCACTAGAGGTCCCAGGGGCCGCTGGTCAGGTGGCACGTCCTCCTCCCTTGCTCCCTCAGCAGCAGCATACTCCAGCCGTGGGACCCAGGCCCGCCTAGGCTCCAGGGGTGTGTCTCCAGCCGACGACGTCAAAGAGGCCTGAGGTAACAGAGGAAAGGCATTTCTTACCCCCTCCTTGCCTTGTCATCGAATAGTCCTTATCCCTTTCGGCATAGTTTATATTACAACGTTGCGTCTGTTTGAGCTCTACGACCCTTTGATGCAGTTATGAACGTAGCTGCACCCGTAGCGTTTCGGGTTCTTTGCCCTGTCGGTTTATTGAGGAATGTTTTGTAGCACTCCCTGTGCTTTCGGTTGGGTCGCCCTTGATGAGAACTTTTTGATACGTTGACTGTCTCTCTGGGAATCCCAGCCTCCTACTTCCCCCTTCCCCGGTCTCCAATTTCCCCCTATGGGAACTCCACGCTTGTCTCTTCCCTTTGTGAACCTGTGTTTCCTTTGTATGCTGCTTCCTTTGTATCCCTATTTAGACTGCACATGTAAGAGATAGCCTGCGATATGGGTCTTGCTGCCTCTAATTTACCAGAATTAGTGAGATCATCTACTGCTCCACCCATGCTGCTGCAAATAGTATGAGTTCATTTTGTTCTGTGGATGAGTGGTAGTCGAGGGAGTGTTGGTGGTAGAACTCCTTTCTCCATTCCCCCCGCGCTCGACATTTCGTTGCTTTGTGTGTCTTGGCTGTGGTAAAGGGTAACACAACGACCACTGGGGTGCAAGTGCTTCCTTCCAGTGATGCTAGTCGCTGGTTATACGACCTGCAGCGGGTTTGCCGAATCTCGGGGTCCCTCCAGTGTTTAGTTTGGTAAGGAACTTGCCTATTGACCTTCATATCGGCTGTCACCAATTTACGATCCCGGCAACGGCAATGGTAGGCTTCCCTTTTGGGCATGCCCTCTTGAGCTCTGAACGCTTTTAGCGTTTGTGAGGACTGCAGCCAGGGAAACCCTCGTTGAACTTCCTTTGCACTCTCTAATCATGACAGATCCTGAGCATCTTTTCATTTGAATGTGCTGTTTTCTAAAACGCGGGTGAGTACCACTGAGGTCTCGAAAGGTTTCTGTCTGAGAGTCGGGCCTGATTTGAATTCACTTCAGAGTACCTAGCCCAGGATATTTGTTGAGGGCAGGGCTGTGTTTGCGAAGCCGCAGGCCGCAGGCCTTGTGAATGATAGGTGCCCTTCGGCAGGGTTTCTAAGGTTGTTACGGCAGTGTGCCACAAGGCGGCAGCACTGCTCCGTGTCCTCTCGGGTAACTTGGGGAAAGAAAGCCTTAGCGGGGGTCCCGGTGTTGGACGGGACATGGGGAGTCGAACGTGGCTAAACACACACCCCAGGGCTTGTGTATCCTCGCCTCCTGCCGCTTAACCTGCACTGCCCCACCCCAGGCCTATCGCAAGACTTGCAAGTGGGCTACTCGGAGGGTGCCGTGCTTCGCAGCTGGGGCGACTCTAATGAAGTGGGCTGGAGGCGGGAACCTGCCTAGCAGGAGCCCTGGAGAGCCGGTTTCCTCACAGCTCTTCCCTCTCAGCTGCTCCACCGTCCCTTGGGTACACCGGGCTTTGCTTACCCGTAGGAGGGCCACGTTGGACCGGGAGACCGTGGTACCACGCGGGGGAGAATGGGCACTAGAGGTCCCAGGGGCCGCTGGTCAGGTGGCACGTCCTCCTCCCTTGCTCCCTCAGCAGCAGCATACTCCAGCCGTGGGACCCAGGCCCGCCTAGGCTCCAGGGGTGTGTCTCCAGCCGACGACGTCAAAGAGGCCTGAGGTAACAGAGGAAAGGCATTTCTTACCCCCTCCTTGCCTTGTCATCGAATAGTCCTTATCCCTTTCGGCATAGTTTATATTACAACGTTGCGTCTGTTTGAGCTCTACGACCCTTTGATGCAATTATAAACGTAGCTGCACCCGTAGGGTTTCGGGTTCTTTGCCCTGTCGGTTTATTGAGGAATGTTTTGTAGCACTCCCTGTGCTTTCGGTTGGGTCGCCCTTGATGAGAACTTTTTGATACGTTGACTGTCTGTCTGGGAATCCCAGCCTCCTACTTCCCCCTTCCCCGGTCTCCAATTTCCCCCTATGGGAACTCCACGCTTGTCTCTTCCCTTTGTGAACCTGTGTTTCCTTTGTATGCTGCTTCCTTTGTATCCCTATTTAGACTGCACATGTAAGAGATAGCCTGCGATATGGGTCTTGCTGCCTCTAATTTACCAGAATTAGTGAGATCATCTACTGCTGCACCCATGCTGCTGCAAATAGTATGAGTTCATTTTGTTCTGTGGATGAGTGGTAGTCGAGGGAGTGTAGGTAGAACTCCTTTCTCCATTCACCCCGCTCTCGACATTTCGTTCCTTTGTATGTCTTGGCTGTGGTAAAGGGTAACACAACGACCACTGGGGTGCAAGTGCTTCCTTCCAGTGATGCTAGTCGCTGGTTATACGACCTGCAGCGGGTTTGCCGAATCTCGGGGTCCCTCCAGTGTTTAGTTTGGTAAGGAACTTGCCTATTGACCTTCATATCGGCTGTCACCAATTTACGATCCCGGTAACGGCAATGGTAGGCTTCCCTTTTCGGCATGCCCTCTTGAGCTCTGAACGCTTTTAGCGTTTGTGAGGACTGCAGCCAGGGAAACCCTCGTTGAACTTCCTTTGCACTCTCTAATCATGACAGATCCTGAGCATCTTTTCATTTGAATGTGCTGTTTTCTAAAACGCGGGTGAGTACCACTGAGGTCTCGAAAGGTTTCTGTCTGAGAGTCGGGCCTGATTTGAATTCACTTCAGAGTACCTAGCCCAGGATATTTCTTGAGGGCAGGGCTGTGTTTGCGAAGCCGCAGGCCGCAGGCCTTGTGAATGATAGGTGCCCTTCGGCAGGGTTTCTAAGGTTGTTACGGCAGTGTGCCACAAGGCGGCAGCACTGCTCCGTGTCCTCTCGGGTAACTTGGGGAAAGAAAGCCTTAGCGGGGGTCCCGGTGTTGGACGGGACATGGGGAGTCGAACGTGGCTAAACACACACCCCAGGGCTTGTGTATCCTCGCCTCCTGCCGCTTAACCTGCACTGCCCCACCCCAGGCCTATCGCAAGACTTGCAAGTGGGCTACTCGGAGGGTGCCGTGCTTCGCAGCTGGGGCGACTCTAATGAAGTGGGCTGGAGGCGGGAACCTGCCTAGCAGGAGCCCTGGAGAGCCGGTTTCCTCACAGCTCTTCCCTCTCAGCTGCTCCACCGTCCCTTGGGTACACCGGGCTTTGCTTACCCGTAGGAGGGCCACGTTGGACCGGGAGACCGTGGTACCACGCGGGGGAGAATGGGCACTAGAGGTCCCATGGGCCGCTGGTTAGGTGGCACGTCTTCCTCCCTTGCTCCCTCAGCAGCAGCATACTCCAGCCGTGGGACCCAGGCCCGCCTAGGCTCCAGGGGTGTGTCTCCAGCCTACGACGTCAAAGAGGCCTGAGGTAACAGAGGAAAGGCATTTCTTACCCCCTCCTTGCCTTGTCATCGAATAGTCCTTATCCCTTTCGGCATAGTTTATATTACAACGTTGCGTCTGTTTGAGCTCTACGACCCTTTGATGCAGTTATGAACGTAGCTGCACCCGTAGCGTTTCGGGTTCTTTGCCCTGTCGGTTTATTGAGGAATGTTTTGTAGCACTCCCTGTGCTTTCGGTTGGGTCGCCCTTGATGAGAACTTTTTGATACGTTGACTGTCTGTCTGGGAATCCCAGCCTCCTACTTCCCCCTTCCCCGGTCTCCAATTTCCCCCTATGGGAACTCCACGCTTGTCTCTTCCCTTTGTGAACCTGTGTTTCCTTTGTATGCTGCTTCCTTTGTATCCCTATTTAGACTGCACATGTAAGAGATAGCCTGCGATATGGGTCTTGCTGCCTCTAATTTACCAGAATTAGTGAGATCATCTACTGCTGCACCCATGCTGCTGCAAATAGTATGAGTTCATTTTGTTCTGTGGATGAGTGGTAGTCGAGGGAGTGTTGGTGGTAGAACTCCTTTCTCCATTCACCCCGCGCTCGACATTTCGTTCCTTTGTATGTCTTGGCTGTGGTAAAGGGTAACACAACGACCACTGGGGTGCAAGTGCTTCCTTCCAGTGATGCTAGTCGCTGGTTATACGACCTGCAGCGGGTTTGCCGAATCTCAGGGTCCCTCCAGTGCTTAGTTTGGTAAGGAACTTGCCTATTGACCTTCATATCGGCTGTCACCAATTTACGATCCCGGCAACGGCAATGGTAGGCTTCCCTTTTGGGCATGCCCTCTTGAGCTCTGAACGCTTTTAGCGTTTGTGAGGACTGCAGCCAGGGAAACCCTCGTTGAACTTCCTTTGCACTCTCTAATCATGACAGATCCTGAGCATCTTTTCATTTGAATGTGCTGTTTTCTAAAACGCGGGTGAGTACCACTGAGGTCTCGAAAGGTTTCTGTCTGAGAGTCGGGCCTGATTTGAATTCACTTCAGAGTACCTAGCCCAGGATATTTCTTGAGGGCAGGGCTGTGTTTGCGAAGCCGCAGGCCGCAGGCCTTGTGAATGATAGGTGCCCTTCGGCAGGGTTTCTAAGGTTGTTACGGCAGTGTGCCACAAGGCGGCAGCACTGCTCCGTGTCCTCTCGGGTAACTTGGGGAAAGAAAGCCTTAGCGGGGGTCCCGGTGTTGGACGGGACATGGGGAGTCGAACGTGGCTAAACACACACCCCAGGGCTTGTGTATCCTCGCCTCCTGCCGCTTAACCTGCACTGCCCCACCCCAGGCCTATCGCAAGACTTGCAAGTGGGCTACTCGGAGGGTGCCGTGCTTCGCAGCTGGGGCGACTCTAATGAAGTGGGCTGGAGGCGGGAACCTGCCTAGCAGGAGCCCTGGAGAGCCGGTTTCCTCACAGCTCTTCCCTCTCAGCTGCTCCACCGTCCCTTGGGTACACCGGGCTTTGCTTACCCGTAGGAGGGCCACGTTGGACCGGGAGACCGTGGTACCACGCGGGGGAGAATGGGCACTAGAGGTCCCAGGGGCCGCTGGTCAGGTGGCACGTCCTCCTCCCTTGCTCCCTCAGCAGCAGCATACTCCAGCCGTGGGACCCAGGCCCGCCTAGGCTCCAGGGGTGTGTCTCCAGCCGACGACGTCAAAGAGGCCTGAGGTAACAGAGGAAAGGCATTTCTTACCCCCTCCTTGCCTTGTCATCGAATAGTCCTTATCCCTTTCGGCATAGTTTATATTACAACGTTGCGTCTGTTTGAGCTCTACGACCCTTTGATGCAATTATAAACGTAGCTGCACCCGTAGGGTTTCGGGTTCTTTGCCCTGTCGGTTTATTGAGGAATGTTTTGTAGCACTCCCTGTGCTTTCGGTTGGGTCGCCCTTGATGAGAACTTTTTGATACGTTGACTGTCTGTCTGGGAATCCCAGCCTCCTACTTCCCCCTTCCCCGGTCTCCAATTTCCCCCTATGGGAACTCCACGCTTGTCTCTTCCCTTTGTGAACCTGTGTTTCCTTTGTATGCTGCTTCCTTTGTATCCCTATTTAGACTGCACATGTAAGAGATAGCCTGCGATATGGGTCTTGCTGCCTCTAATTTACCAGAATTAGTGAGATCATCTACTGCTGCACCCATGCTGCTGCAAATAGTATGAGTTCATTTTGTTCTGTGGATGAGTGGTAGTCGAGGGAGTGTAGGTAGAACTCCTTTCTCCATTCACCCCGCGCTCGACATTTCGTTCCTTTGTATGTCTTGGCTGTGGTAAAGGGTAACACAACGACCACTGGGGTGCAAGTGCTTCCTTCCAATGATGCTAGTCGCTGGTTATACGACCTGCAGCGGGTTTGCCGAATCTCGGGGTCCCTCCAGTGTTTAGTTCGGTAAGGAACTTGCCTATTGACCTTCATATCGGCTGTCACCAATTTACGATCCCGGCAACGGCAATGGTAGGCTTCCCTTTTGGGCATGCCCTCTTGAGCTCTGAACGCTTTTAGCGTTTGTGAGGACTGCAGCCAGGGAAACCCTCGTTGAACTTCCTTTGCACTCTCTAATCATGACAGATCCTGAGCATCTTTTCATTTGAATGTGCTGTTTTCTAAAACGCGGGTGAGTACCACTGAGGTCTCGAAAGGTTTCTGTCTGAGAGTCGGGCCTGATTTGAATTCACTTCAGAGTACCTAGCCCAGGATATTTCTTGAGGGCAGGGCTGTGTTTGTGAAGCCGCAGGCCGCAGGCCTTGTGAATGATAGGTGCCCTTCGGCAGGGTTTCTAAGGTTGTTACGGCAGTGTGCCACAAGGCGGCAGCACTGCTCCGTGTCCTCTCGGGTAACTTGGGGAAAGAAAGCCTTAGCGGGGGTCCCGGTGTTGGACGGGACATGGGGAGTCGAACGTGGCTAAACACACACCCCAGGGCTTGTGTATCCTCGCCTCCTGCCGCTTAACCTGCACTGCCCCACCCCAGGCCTATCGCAAGACTTGCAAGTGGGCTACTCGGAGGGTGCCGTGCTTCGCAGCTGGGGCGACTCTAATGAAGTGGGCTGGAGGCGGGAACCTGCCTAGCAGGAGCCCTGGGGAGCCGGTTTCCTCACAGCTCTTCCCTCTCAGCTGCTCCACCGTCCCTTGGGTACACCGGGCTTTGCTTACCCGTAGGAGGGCCACGTTGGACCGGGAGACCGTGACCACGCGGGGGAGAATGGGCACTAGAGGTCCCATGGGCCGCTGGTCAGGTGGCACGTCCTCCTCCCTTGCTCCCTCAGCAGCAGCATACTCCAGCCGTGGGACCCAGGCCCGCCTAGGCTCCAGGGGTGTGTCTCCAGCCGACGACGTCAAAGAGGCCTGAGGTAACAGAGGAAAGGCATTTCTTACGCCCTCCTTGCCTTGTCATCGAATAGTCCTTATCCCTTTCGGCATAGTTTATATTACAACGTTGCGTCTGTTTGAGCTCTACGACCCTTTGATGCAATTATAAACGTAGCTGCACCCGTAGGGTTTCGGGTTCTTTGCCCTGTCGGTTTATTGAGGAATGTTTTGTAGCACTCCCTGTGCTTTCGGTTGGGTCGCCCTTGATGAGAACTTTTTGATACGTTGACTGTCTGTCTGGGAATCCCAGCCTCCTACTTCCCCCTTTCCCGGTCTCCAATTTCCCCCTATGGGAACTCCACGCTTGTCTCTTCCCTTTGTGAACCTGTGTTTCCTTTGTATGCTGCTTCCTTTGTATCCCTATTTAGACTGCACATGTAAGAGATAGCCTGCGATATGGGTCTTGCTGCCTCTAATTTACCAGAATTAGTGAGATCATCTACTGCTGCACCCATGCTGCTGCAAATAGTATGAGTTCATTTTGTTCTGTGGATGAGTGGTAGTCGAGGGAGTGTAGGTAGAACTCCTTTCTCCATTCACCCCGCGCTCGACATTTCGTTCCTTTGTATGTCTTGGCTGTGGTAAAGGGTAACACAACGACCACTGGGGTGCAAGTGCTTCCTTCCAATGATGCTAGTCGCTGGTTATACGACCTGCAGCGGGTTTGCCGAATCTCGGGGTCCCTCCAGTGTTTAGTTCGGTAAGGAACTTGCCTATTGACCTTCATATCGGCTGTCACCAATTTACGATCCCGGCAACGGCAATGGTAGGCTTCCCTTTTGGGCATGCCCTCTTGAGCTCTGAACGCTTTTAGCGTTTGTGAGGACTGCAGCCAGGGAAACCCTCGTTGAACTTCCTTTGCACTCTCTAATCATGACAGATCCTGAGCATCTTTTCATTTGAATGTGCTGTTTTCTAAAACGCGGGTGAGTACCACTGAGGTCTCGAAAGGTTTCTGTCTGAGAGTCGGGCCTGATTTGAATTCACTTCAGAGTACCTAGCCCAGGATATTTCTTGAGGGCAGGGCTGTGTTTGCGAAGCCGCAGGCCGCAGGCCTTGTGAATGATAGGTGCCCTTCGGCAGGGTTTCTAAGGTTGTTACGGCAGTGTGCCACAAGGCGGCAGCACTGCTCCGTGTCCTCTCGGGTAACTTGGGGAAAGAAAGCCTTAGCGGGGGTCCCGGTGTTGGACGGGACATGGGGAGTCGAACGTGGCTAAACACACACCCCAGGGCTTGTGTATCCTCGCCTCCTGCCGCTTAACCTGCACTGCCCCACCCCAGGCCTATCGCAAGACTTGCAAGTGGGCTACTCGAAGGGTGCCGTGCTTCGCAGCTGGGGCGACTCTAATGAAGTGGGCTGGAGGCGGGAACCTGCCTAGCAGGAGCCCTGGAGAGCCGGTTTCCTCACAGCTCTTCCCTCTCAGCTGCTCCACCGTCCCTTGGGTACACCGGGCTTTGCTTACCCGTAGGAGGGCCACGTTGGACCGGGAGACCGTGGTACCACGCGGGGGAGAATGGGCACTAGAGGTCCCAGGGGCCGCTGGTCAGGTGGCACGTCCTCCTCCCTTGCTCCCTCAGCAGCAGCATACTCCAGCCGTGGGACCCAGGCCCGCCTAGGCTCCAGGGGTGTGTCTCCAGCCGACGACGTCAAAGAGGCCTGAGGTAACAGAGGAAAGGCATTTCTTACCCCCTCCTTGCCTTGTCATCGAATAGTCCTTATCCCTTTCGGCATAGTTTATATTACAACGTTGCGTCTGTTTGAGCTCTACGACCCTTTGATGCAATTATAAACGTAGCTGCACCCGTAGCGTTTCGGGTTCTTTGCCCTGTCGGTTTATTGAGGAATGTTTTGTAGCACTCCCTGTGCTTTCGGTTGGGTCGCCCTTGATGAGAACTTTTTGATACGTTGACTGTCTGTCTGGGAATCCCAGCCTCCTACTTCCCCCTTTCCCGGTCTCCAATTTCCCCCTATGGGAACTCCACGCTTGTCTCTTCCCTTTGTGAACCTGTGTTTCCTTTGTATGCTGCTTCCTTTGTATCCCTATTTAGACTGCACATGTAAGAGATAGCCTGCGATATGGGTCTTGCTGCCTCTAATTTACCAGAATTAGTGAGATCATCTACTGCTGCACCCATGCTGCTGCAAATAGTATGAGTTCATTTTGTTCTGTGGATGAGTGGTAGTCGAGGGAGTGTAGGTAAAACTCCTTTCTCCATTCACCCCGCGCTCGACATTTCGTTCCTTTGTGTGTCTTGGCTGTGGTAAAGAGTAACACAACGACCACTGGGGTGCAAGTGCTTCCTTCCAATGATGCTAGTCGCTGGTTATACGACCTGCAGCGGGTTTGCCGAATCTCGGGGTCCCTCCAGTGTTTAGTTTGGTAAGGAACTTGCCTATTGACCTTCATATCGGCTGTCACCAATTTACGATCCCGGTAACGGCAATGGTAGGCTTCCCTTTTCGGCATGCCCTCTTGAGCTCTGAATGCTTTTAGCGTTTGTGAGGACTGCAGCCAGGGAAACCCTCGTTGAACTTCCTTTGCACTCTCTAATCATGACAGATCCTGAGCATCTTTTCATTTGAATGTGCTGTTTTCTAAAACGCGGGTGAGTACCACTGAGGTCTCGAAAGGTTTCTGTCTGAGAGTCGGGCCTGATTTGAATTCACTTCAGAGTACCTAGCCCAGGATATTTCTTGAGGGCAGGGCTGTGTTTGCGAAGCCGCAGGCCGCAGGCCTTGTGAATGATAGGTGCCCTTCGGCAGGGTTTCTAAGGTTGTTACGGCAGTGTGCCACAAGGCGGCAGCACTGCTCCGTGTCCTCTCGGGTAACTTGGGGAAAGAAAGCCTTAGCGGGGGTCCCGGTGTTGGACGGGACATGGGGAGTCGAACGTGGCTAAACACACACCCCAGGGCTTGTGTATCCTCGCCTCCTGCCGCTTAACCTGCACTGCCCCACCCCAGGCCTATCGCAAGACTTGCAAGTGGGCTACTCGGAGGGTGCCGTGCTTCGCAGCTGGGGCGACTCTAATGAAGTGGGCTGGAGGCGGGAACCTGCCTAGCAGGAGCCCTGGAGAGCCGGTTTCCTCACAGCTCTTCCCTCTCAGCTGCTCCACCGTCCCTTGGGTACACCGGGCTTTGCTTACCCGTAGGAGGGCCACGTTGGACCGGGAGACCGTGGTACCACGCGGGGGAGAATGGGCACTAGAGGTCCCATGGGCCGCTGGTCAGGTGGCACGTCTTCCTCCCTTGCTCCCTCAGCAGCAGCATACTCCAGCCGTGGGACCCAGGCCCGCCTAGGCTCCAGGGGTGTGTCTCCAGCCGACGACGTCAAAGAGGCCTGAGGTAACAGAGGAAAGGCATTTCTTACCCCCTCCTTGCCTTGTCATCGAATAGTCCTTATCCCTTTCGGCATAGTTTATATTACAACGTTGCGTCTGTTTGAGCTCTACGACCCTTTGATGCAGTTATGAACGTAGCTGCACCCGTAGCGTTTCGGGTTCTTTGCCCTGTCGGTTTATTGAGGAATGTTTTGTAGCACTCCCTGTGCTTTCGGTTGGGTCGCCCTTGATGAGAACTTTTTGATACGTTGACTGTCTCTCTGGGAATCCCAGCCTCCTACTTCCCCCTTCCCCGGTCTCCAATTTCCCCCTATGGGAACTCCACGCTTGTCTCTTCCCTTTGTGAACCTGTGTTTCCTTTGTATGCTGCTTCCTTTGTATCCCTATTTAGACTGCACATGTAAGAGATAGCCTGCGATATGGGTCTTGCTGCCTCTAATTTACCAGAATTAGTGAGATCATCTACTGCTGCACCCATGCTGCTGCAAATAGTATGAGTTCATTTTGTTCTGTGGATGAGTGGTAGTCGAGGGAGTGTAGGTAGAACTCCTTTCTCCATTCACCCCGCGCTCGACATTTCGTTCCTTTGTGTGTCTTGGCTGTGGTAAAGAGTAACACAACGACCACTGGGGTGCAAGTGCTTCCTTCCAATGATGCTAGTCGCTGGTTATACGACCTGCAGCGGGTTTGCCGAATCTCGGGGTCCCTCCAGTGTTTAGTTTGGTAAGGAACTTGCCTATTGACCTTCATATCGGCTGTCACCAATTTACGATCCCGGTAACGGCAATGGTAGGCTTCCCTTTTGGGCATGCCCTCTTGAGCTCTGAACGCTTTTAGCGTTTGTGAGGACTGCAGCCAGGGAAACCCTCGTTGAACTTCCTTTGCACTCTCTAATCATGACAGATCCTGAGCATCTTTTCATTTGAATGTGCTGTTTTCTAAAACGCGGGTGAGTACCACTGAGGTCTCGAAAGGTTTCTGTCTGAGAGTCGGGCCTGATTTGAATTCACTTCAGAGTACCTAGCCCAGGATATTTGTTGAGGGCAGGGCTGTGTTTGCGAAGCCGCAGGCCGCAGGCCTTGTGAATGATAGGTGCCCTTCGGCAGGGTTTCTAAGGTTGTTACGGCAGTGTGCCACAAGGCGGCAGCACTGCTCCGTGTCCTCTCGGGTAACTTGGGGAAAGAAAGCCTTAGCGGGGGTCCCGGTGTTGGACGGGACATGGGGAGTCGAACGTGGCTAAACACACACCCCAGGGCTTGTGTATCCTCGCCTCCTGCCGCTTAACCTGCACTGCCCCACCCCAGGCCTATCGCAAGACTTGCAAGTGGGCTACTCGGAGGGTGCCGTGCTTCGCAGCTGGGGCGACTCTAATGAAGTGGGCTGGAGGCGGGAACCTGCCTAGCAGGAGCCCTGGAGAGCCGGTTTCCTCACAGCTCTTCCCTCTCAGCTGCTCCACCGTCCCTTGGGTACACCGGGCTTTGCTTACCCGTAGGAGGGCCACGTTGGACCGGGAGACCGTGGTACCACGCGGGGGAGAATGGGCACTAGAGGTCCCAGGGGCCGCTGGTCAGGTGGCACGTCCTCCTCCCTTGCTCCCTCAGCAGCAGCATACTCCAGCCGTGGGACCCAGGCCCGCCTAGGCTCCAGGGGTGTGTCTCCAGCCGACGACGTCAAAGAGGCCTGAGGTAACAGAGGAAAGGCATTTCTTACCCCCTCCTTGCCTTGTCATCGAATAGTCCTTATCCCTTTCGGCATAGTTTATATTACAACGTTGCGTCTGTTTGAGCTCTACGACCCTTTGATGCAGTTATGAACGTAGCTGCACCCGTAGCGTTTCGGGTTCTTTGCCCTGTCGGTTTATTGAGGAATGTTTTGTAGCACTCCCTGTGCTTTCGGTTGGGTCGCCCTTGATGAGAACTTTTTGATACGTTGACTGTCTCTCTGGGAATCCCAGCCTCCTACTTCCCCCTTCCCCGGTCTCCAATTTCCCCCTATGGGAACTCCACGCTTGTCTCTTCCCTTTGTGAACCTGTGTTTCCTTTGTATGCTGCTTCCTTTGTATCCCTATTTAGACTGCACATGTAAGAGATAGCCTGCGATATGGGTCTTGCTGCCTCTAATTTACCAGAATTAGTGAGATCATCTACTGCTCCACCCATGCTGCTGCAAATAGTATGAGTTCATTTTGTTCTGTGGATGAGTGGTAGTCGAGGGAGTGTTGGTGGTAGAACTCCTTTCTCCATTCACCCCGCGCTCGACATTTCGTTCCTTTGTATGTCTTGGCTGTGGTAAAGGGTAACACAACGACCACTGGGGTGCAAGTGCTTCCTTCCAGTGATGCTAGTCGCTGGTTATACGACCTGCAGCGGGTTTGCCGAATCTCGGGGTCCCTCCAGTGTTTAGTTTGGTAAGGAACTTGCCTATTGACCTTCATATCGGCTGTCACCAATTTACGATCCCGGCAACGGCAATGGTAGGCTTCCCTTTTGGGCATGCCCTCTTGAGCTCTGAACGCTTTTAGCGTTTGTGAGGACTGCAGCCAGGGAAACCCTCGTTGAACTTCCTTTGCACTCTCTAATCATGACAGATCCTGAGCATCTTTTCATTTGAATGTGCTGTTTTCTAAAACGCGGGTGAGTACCACTGAGGTCTCGAAAGGTTTCTGTCTGAGAGTCGGGCCTGATTTGAATTCACTTCAGAGTACCTAGCCCAGGATATTTCTTGAGGGCAGGGCTGTGTTTGCGAAGCCGCAGGCCGCAGGCCTTGTGAATGATAGGTGCCCTTCGGCAGGGTTTCTAAGGTTGTTACGGCAGTGTGCCACAAGGCGGCAGCACTGCTCCGTGTCCTCTCGGGTAACTTGGGGAAAGAAAGCCTTAGCGGGGGTCCCGGTGTTGGACGGGACATGGGGAGTCGAACGTGGCTAAACACACACCCCAGGGCTTGTGTATCCTCGCCTCCTGCCGCTTAACCTGCACTGCCCCACCCCAGGCCTATCGCAAGACTTGCAAGTGGGCTACTCGGAGGGTGCCGTGCTTCGCAGCTGGGGCGACTCTAATGAAGTGGGCTGGAGGCGGGAACCTGCCTAGCAGGAGCCCTGGAGAGCCGGTTTCCTCACAGCTCTTCCCTCTCAGCTGCTCCACCGTCCCTTGGGTACACCGGGCTTTGCTTACCCGTAGGAGGGCCACGTTGGACCGGGAGACCGTGGTACCACGCGGGGGAGAATGGGCACTAGAGGTCCCAGGGGCCGCTGGTCAGGTGGCACGTCCTCCTCCCTTGCTCCCTCAGCAGCAGCATACTCCAGCCGTGGGACCCAGGCCCGCCTAGGCTCCAGGGGTGTGTCTCCAGCCGACGACGTCAAAGAGGCCTGAGGTAACAGAGGAAAGGCATTTCTTACCCCCTCCTTGCCTTGTCATCGAATAGTCCTTATCCCTTTCGGCATAGTTTATATTACAACGTTGCGTCTGTTTGAGCTCTACGACCCTTTGATGCAGTTATGAACGTAGCTGCACCCGTAGCGTTTCGGGTTCTTTGCCCTGTCGGTTTATTGAGGAATGTTTTGTAGCACTCCCTGTGCTTTCGGTTGGGTCGCCCTTGATGAGAACTTTTTGATACGTTGACTGTCTGTCTGGGAATCCCAGCCTCCTACTTCCCCCTTCCCCGGTCTCCAATTTCCCCCTATGGGAACTCCACGCTTGTCTCTTCCCTTTGTGAACCTGTGTTTCCTTTGTATGCTGCTTCCTTTGTATCCCTATTTAGACTGCACATGTAAGAGATAGCCTGCGATATGGGTCTTGCTGCCTCTAATTTACCAGTATTAGTGAGATCATCTACTGCTGCACCCATGCTGCTGCAAATAGTATGAGTTCATTTTGTTCTGTGGATGAGTGGTAGTCGAGGGAGTGTTGGTGGTAGAACTCCTTTCTCCATTCCCCCCGCGCTCGACATTTCGTTGCTTTGTGTGTCTTGGCTGTGGTAAAGGGTAACACAACGACCACTGGGGTGCAAGTGCTTCCTTCCAGTGATGCTAGTCGCTGGTTATACGACCTGCAGCGGGTTTGCCGAATCTCGGGGTCCCTCCAGTGTTTAGTTTGGTAAGGAACTTGCCTATTGACCTTCATATCGGCTGTCACCAATTTACGATCCCGGCAACGGCAATGGTAGGCTTCCCTTTTGGGCATGCCCTCTTGAGCTCTGAACGCTTTTAGCGTTTGTGAGGACTGCAGCCAGGGAAACCCTCGTTGAACTTCCTTTGCACTCTCTAATCATGACAGATCCTGAGCATCTTTTCATTTGAATGTGCTGTTTTCTAAAACGCGGGTGAGTACCACTGAGGTCTCGAAAGGTTTCTGTCTGAGAGTCGGGCCTGATTTGAATTCACTTCAGAGTACCTAGCCCAGGATATTTGTTGAGGGCAGGGCTGTGTTTGCGAAGCCGCAGGCCGCAGGCCTTGTGAATGATAGGTGCCCTTCGGCAGGGTTTCTAAGGTTGTTACGGCAGTGTGCCACAAGGCGGCAGCACTGCTCCGTGTCCTCTCGGGTAACTTGGGGAAAGAAAGCCTTAGCGGGGGTCCCGGTGTTGGACGGGACATGGGGAGTCGAACGTGGCTAAACACACACCCCAGGGCTTGTGTATCCTCGCCTCCTGCCGCTTAACCTGCACTGCCCCACCCCAGGCCTATCGCAAGACTTGCAAGTGGGCTACTCGGAGGGTGCCGTGCTTCGCAGCTGGGGCGACTCTAATGAAGTGGGCTGGAGGCGGGAACCTGCCTAGCAGGAGCCCTGGAGAGCCGGTTTCCTCACAGCTCTTCCCTCTCAGCTGCTCCACCGTCCCTTGGGTACACCGGGCTTTGCTTACCCGTAGGAGGGCCACGTTGGACCGGGAGACCGTGGTACCACGCGGGGGAGAATGGGCACTAGAGGTCCCAGGGGCCGCTGGTCAGGTGGCACGTCCTCCTCCCTTGCTCCCTCAGCAGCAGCATACTCCAGCCGTGGGACCCAGGCCCGCCTAGGCTCCAGGGGTGTGTCTCCAGCCGACGACGTCAAAGAGGCCTGAGGTAACAGAGGAAAGGCATTTCTTACCCCCTCCTTGCCTTGTCATCGAATAGTCCTTATCCCTTTCGGCATAGTTTATATTACAACGTTGCGTCTGTTTGAGCTCTACGACCCTTTGATGCAATTATAAACGTAGCTGCACCCGTAGGGTTTCGGGTTCTTTGCCCTGTCGGTTTATTGAGGAATGTTTTGTAGCACTCCCTGTGCTTTCGGTTGGGTCGCCCTTGATGAGAACTTTTTGATACGTTGACTGTCTGTCTGGGAATCCCAGCCTCCTACTTCCCCCTTCCCCGGTCTCCAATTTCCCCCTATGGGAACTCCACGCTTGTCTCTTCCCTTTGTGAACCTGTGTTTCCTTTGTATGCTGCTTCCTTTGTATCCCTATTTAGACTGCACATGTAAGAGATAGCCTGCGATATGGGTCTTGCTGCCTCTAATTTACCAGAATTAGTGAGATCATCTACTGCTGCACCCATGCTGCTGCAAATAGTATGAGTTCATTTTGTTCTGTGGATGAGTGGTAGTCGAGGGAGTGTAGGTAGAACTCCTTTCTCCATTCCCCCCGCGCTCGACATTTCGTTCCTTTGTATGTCTTGGCTGTGGTAAAGGGTAACACAACGACCACTGGGGTGCAAGTGCTTCCTTCCAGTGATGCTAGTCGCTGGTTATACGACCTGCAGCGGGTTTGCCGAATCTCGGGGTCCCTCCAGTGTTTAGTTTGGTAAGGAACTTGCCTATTGACCTTCATATCGGCTGTTACCAATTTACGATCCCGGCAACGGCAATGGTAGGCTTCCCTTTTGGGCATGCCCTCTTGAGCTCTGAACGCTTTTAGCGTTTGTGAGGACTGCAGCCAGGGAAACCCTCGTTGAACTTCCTTTGCACTCTCTAATCATGACAGATCCTGAGCATCTTTTCATTTGAATGTGCTGTTTTCTAAAACGCGGGTGAGTACCACTGAGGTCTCGAAAGGTTTCTGTCTGAGAGTCGGGCCTGATTTGAATTCACTTCAGAGTACCTAGCCCAGGATATTTCTTGAGGGCAGGGCTGTGTTTGCGAAGCCGCAGGCCGCAGGCCTTGTGAATGATAGGTGCCCTTCGGCAGGGTTTCTAAGGTTGTTACGGCAGTGTGCCACAAGGCGGCAGCACTGCTCCGTGTCCTCTCGGGTAACTTGGGGAAAGAAAGCCTTAGCGGGGGTCCCGGTGTTGGACGGGACATGGGGAGTCGAACGTGGCTAAACACACACCCCAGGGCTTGTGTATCCTCGCCTCCTGCCGCTTAACCTGCACTGCCCCACCCCAGGCCTATCGCAAGACTTGCAAGTGGGCTACTCGGAGGGTGCCGTGCTTCGCAGCTGGGGCGACTCTAATGAAGTGGGCTGGAGGCGGGAACCTGCCTAGCAGGAGCCCTGGAGAGCCGGTTTCCTCACAGCTCTTCCCTCTCAGCTGCTCCACCGTCCCTTGGGTACACCGGGCTTTGCTTACCCGTAGGAGGGCCACGTTGGACCGGGAGACCGTGGTACCACGCGGGGGAGAATGGGCACTAGAGGTCCCAGGGGCCGCTGGTCAGGTGGCACGTCCTCCTCCCTTGCTCCCTCAGCAGCAGCATACTCCAGCCGTGGGACCCAGGCCCGCCTAGGCTCCAGGGGTGTGTCTCCAGCCGACGACGTCAAAGAGGCCTGAGGTAACAGAGGAAAGGCATTTCTTACCCCCTTCCTTGCCTTGTCATCGAATAGTTCTTATCCCTTTCGGCATAGTTTATAAACAACGTTGCGTCTGTTTGAGCTCTACGACCCTTTGATGCAGTTATAAACGTAGCTGCACCCGTAGCGTTTCGGGTTCTTTGCCCTGTCGGTTTATTGAGGAATGTTTTGTAGCACTCCCTGTGCTTTCGGTTGGGTCGCCCTTGATGAGAACTTTTTGATACGTTGACTGTCTGTCTGGGAATCCCAGCCTCCTACTTCCCCCTTCCCCGGTCTCCAATTTCCCCCTATGGGAACTCCACGCTTGTCTCTTCCCTTTGTGAACCTGTGTTTCCTTTGTATGCTGCTTCCTTTGTATCCCTATTTAGACTGCACATGTAAGAGATAGCCTGCGATATGGGTCTTGCTGCCTCTAATTTACCAGAATTAGTGAGATCATCTACTGCTGCACCCATGCTGCTGCAAATAGTATGAGTTCATTTTGTTCTGTGGATGAGTGGTAGTCGAGGGAGTGTTGGTGGTAGAACTCCTTTCTCCATTCCCCCCGCGCTCGACATTTCGTTGCTTTGTGTGTCTTGGCTGTGGTAAAGGGTAACACAACGACCACTGGGGTGCAAGTGCTTCCTTCCAGTGATGCTAGTCGCTGGTTATACGACCTGCAGCGGGTTTGCCGAATCTCGGGGTCCCTCCAGTGTTTAGTTTGGTAAGGAACTTGCCTATTGACCTTCATATCGGCTGTCACCAATTTACGATCCCGGCAACGGCAATGGTAGGCTTCCCTTTTGGGCATGCCCTCTTGAGCTCTGAACGCTTTTAGCGTTTGTGAGGACTGCAGCCAGGGAAACCCTCGTTGAACTTCCTTTGC
The DNA here is from genome assembly GCF_963455315.2 of Globicephala melas. Classification (NCBI taxonomy): domain Eukaryota; kingdom Metazoa; phylum Chordata; class Mammalia; order Artiodactyla; family Delphinidae; genus Globicephala; species Globicephala melas. The sequence continues at coordinate 34,627 of NW_027207640.1, read as the reverse complement.
ACTCTCTAATCATGACAGATCCTGAGCATCTTTTCATTTGAATGTGCTGTTTTCTAAAACGCGGGTGAGTACCACTGAGGTCTCGAAAGGTTTCTGTCTGAGAGTCGGGCCTGATTTGAATTCACTTCAGAGTACCTAGCCCAGGATATTTCTTGAGGGCAGGGCTGTGTTTGCGAAGCCGCAGGCCGCAGGCCTTGTGAATGATAGGTGCCCTTCGGCAGGGTTTCTAAGGTTGTTACGGCAGTGTGCCACAAGGCGGCAGCACTGCTCCGTGTCCTCTCGGGTAACTTGGGGAAAGAAAGCCTTAGCGGGGGTCCCGGTGTTGGACGGGACATGGGGAGTCGAACGTGGCTAAACACACACCCCAGGGCTTGTGTATCCTCGCCTCCTGCCGCTTAACCTGCACTGCCCCACCCCAGGCCTATCGCAAGACTTGCAAGTGGGCTACTCGGAGGGTGCCGTGCTTCGCAGCTGGGGCGACTCTAATGAAGTGGGCTGGAGGCGGGAACCTGCCTAGCAGGAGCCCTGGAGAGCCGGTTTCCTCACAGCTCTTCCCTCTCAGCTGCTCCACCGTCCCTTGGGTACACCGGGCTTTGCTTACCCGTAGGAGGGCCACGTTGGACCGGGAGACCGTGGTACCACGCGGGGGAGAATGGGCACTAGAGGTCCCAGGGGCCGCTGGTCAGGTGGCACGTCCTCCTCCCTTGCTCCCTCAGCAGCAGCATACTCCAGCCGTGGGACCCAGGCCCGCCTAGGCTCCAGGGGTGTGTCTCCAGCCGACGACGTCAAAGAGGCCTGAGGTAACAGAGGAAAGGCATTTCTTACCCCCTCCTTGCCTTGTCATCGAATAGTCCTTATCCCTTTCGGCATAGTTTATATTACAACGTTGCGTCTGTTTGAGCTCTACGACCCTTTGATGCAGTTATGAACGTAGCTGCACCCGTAGCGTTTCGGGTTCTTTGCCCTGTCGGTTTATTGAGGAATGTTTTGTAGCACTCCCTGTGCTTTCGGTTGGGTCGCCCTTGATGAGAACTTTTTGATACGTTGACTGTCTCTCTGGGAATCCCAGCCTCCTACTTCCCCCTTCCCCGGTCTCCAATTTCCCCCTATGGGAACTCCACGCTTGTCTCTTCCCTTTGTGAACCTGTGTTTCCTTTGTATGCTGCTTCCTTTGTATCCCTATTTAGACTGCACATGTAAGAGATAGCCTGCGATATGGGTCTTGCTGCCTCTAATTTACCAGAATTAGTGAGATCATCTACTGCTCCACCCATGCTGCTGCAAATAGTATGAGTTCATTTTGTTCTGTGGATGAGTGGTAGTCGAGGGAGTGTTGGTGGTAGAACTCCTTTCTCCATTCCCCCCGCGCTCGACATTTCGTTGCTTTGTGTGTCTTGGCTGTGGTAAAGGGTAACACAACGACCACTGGGGTGCAAGTGCTTCCTTCCAGTGATGCTAGTCGCTGGTTATACGACCTGCAGCGGGTTTGCCGAATCTCGGGGTCCCTCCAGTGTTTAGTTTGGTAAGGAACTTGCCTATTGACCTTCATATCGGCTGTCACCAATTTACGATCCCGGCAACGGCAATGGTAGGCTTCCCTTTTGGGCATGCCCTCTTGAGCTCTGAACGCTTTTAGCGTTTGTGAGGACTGCAGCCAGGGAAACCCTCGTTGAACTTCCTTTGCACTCTCTAATCATGACAGATCCTGAGCATCTTTTCATTTGAATGTGCTGTTTTCTAAAACGCGGGTGAGTACCACTGAGGTCTCGAAAGGTTTCTGTCTGAGAGTCGGGCCTGATTTGAATTCACTTCAGAGTACCTAGCCCAGGATATTTGTTGAGGGCAGGGCTGTGTTTGCGAAGCCGCAGGCCGCAGGCCTTGTGAATGATAGGTGCCCTTCGGCAGGGTTTCTAAGGTTGTTACGGCAGTGTGCCACAAGGCGGCAGCACTGCTCCGTGTCCTCTCGGGTAACTTGGGGAAAGAAAGCCTTAGCGGGGGTCCCGGTGTTGGACGGGACATGGGGAGTCGAACGTGGCTAAACACACACCCCAGGGCTTGTGTATCCTCGCCTCCTGCCGCTTAACCTGCACTGCCCCACCCCAGGCCTATCGCAAGACTTGCAAGTGGGCTACTCGGAGGGTGCCGTGCTTCGCAGCTGGGGCGACTCTAATGAAGTGGGCTGGAGGCGGGAACCTGCCTAGCAGGAGCCCTGGAGAGCCGGTTTCCTCACAGCTCTTCCCTCTCAGCTGCTCCACCGTCCCTTGGGTACACCGGGCTTTGCTTACCCGTAGGAGGGCCACGTTGGACCGGGAGACCGTGGTACCACGCGGGGGAGAATGGGCACTAGAGGTCCCAGGGGCCGCTGGTCAGGTGGCACGTCCTCCTCCCTTGCTCCCTCAGCAGCAGCATACTCCAGCCGTGGGACCCAGGCCCGCCTAGGCTCCAGGGGTGTGTCTCCAGCCGACGACGTCAAAGAGGCCTGAGGTAACAGAGGAAAGGCATTTCTTACCCCCTCCTTGCCTTGTCATCGAATAGTCCTTATCCCTTTCGGCATAGTTTATATTACAACGTTGCGTCTGTTTGAGCTCTACGACCCTTTGATGCAATTATAAACGTAGCTGCACCCGTAGGGTTTCGGGTTCTTTGCCCTGTCGGTTTATTGAGGAATGTTTTGTAGCACTCCCTGTGCTTTCGGTTGGGTCGCCCTTGATGAGAACTTTTTGATACGTTGACTGTCTGTCTGGGAATCCCAGCCTCCTACTTCCCCCTTCCCCGGTCTCCAATTTCCCCCTATGGGAACTCCACGCTTGTCTCTTCCCTTTGTGAACCTGTGTTTCCTTTGTATGCTGCTTCCTTTGTATCCCTATTTAGACTGCACATGTAAGAGATAGCCTGCGATATGGGTCTTGCTGCCTCTAATTTACCAGAATTAGTGAGATCATCTACTGCTGCACCCATGCTGCTGCAAATAGTATGAGTTCATTTTGTTCTGTGGATGAGTGGTAGTCGAGGGAGTGTAGGTAGAACTCCTTTCTCCATTCACCCCGCTCTCGACATTTCGTTCCTTTGTATGTCTTGGCTGTGGTAAAGGGTAACACAACGACCACTGGGGTGCAAGTGCTTCCTTCCAGTGATGCTAGTCGCTGGTTATACGACCTGCAGCGGGTTTGCCGAATCTCGGGGTCCCTCCAGTGTTTAGTTTGGTAAGGAACTTGCCTATTGACCTTCATATCGGCTGTCACCAATTTACGATCCCGGTAACGGCAATGGTAGGCTTCCCTTTTCGGCATGCCCTCTTGAGCTCTGAACGCTTTTAGCGTTTGTGAGGACTGCAGCCAGGGAAACCCTCGTTGAACTTCCTTTGCACTCTCTAATCATGACAGATCCTGAGCATCTTTTCATTTGAATGTGCTGTTTTCTAAAACGCGGGTGAGTACCACTGAGGTCTCGAAAGGTTTCTGTCTGAGAGTCGGGCCTGATTTGAATTCACTTCAGAGTACCTAGCCCAGGATATTTCTTGAGGGCAGGGCTGTGTTTGCGAAGCCGCAGGCCGCAGGCCTTGTGAATGATAGGTGCCCTTCGGCAGGGTTTCTAAGGTTGTTACGGCAGTGTGCCACAAGGCGGCAGCACTGCTCCGTGTCCTCTCGGGTAACTTGGGGAAAGAAAGCCTTAGCGGGGGTCCCGGTGTTGGACGGGACATGGGGAGTCGAACGTGGCTAAACACACACCCCAGGGCTTGTGTATCCTCGCCTCCTGCCGCTTAACCTGCACTGCCCCACCCCAGGCCTATCGCAAGACTTGCAAGTGGGCTACTCGGAGGGTGCCGTGCTTCGCAGCTGGGGCGACTCTAATGAAGTGGGCTGGAGGCGGGAACCTGCCTAGCAGGAGCCCTGGAGAGCCGGTTTCCTCACAGCTCTTCCCTCTCAGCTGCTCCACCGTCCCTTGGGTACACCGGGCTTTGCTTACCCGTAGGAGGGCCACGTTGGACCGGGAGACCGTGGTACCACGCGGGGGAGAATGGGCACTAGAGGTCCCATGGGCCGCTGGTTAGGTGGCACGTCTTCCTCCCTTGCTCCCTCAGCAGCAGCATACTCCAGCCGTGGGACCCAGGCCCGCCTAGGCTCCAGGGGTGTGTCTCCAGCCTACGACGTCAAAGAGGCCTGAGGTAACAGAGGAAAGGCATTTCTTACCCCCTCCTTGCCTTGTCATCGAATAGTCCTTATCCCTTTCGGCATAGTTTATATTACAACGTTGCGTCTGTTTGAGCTCTACGACCCTTTGATGCAGTTATGAACGTAGCTGCACCCGTAGCGTTTCGGGTTCTTTGCCCTGTCGGTTTATTGAGGAATGTTTTGTAGCACTCCCTGTGCTTTCGGTTGGGTCGCCCTTGATGAGAACTTTTTGATACGTTGACTGTCTGTCTGGGAATCCCAGCCTCCTACTTCCCCCTTCCCCGGTCTCCAATTTCCCCCTATGGGAACTCCACGCTTGTCTCTTCCCTTTGTGAACCTGTGTTTCCTTTGTATGCTGCTTCCTTTGTATCCCTATTTAGACTGCACATGTAAGAGATAGCCTGCGATATGGGTCTTGCTGCCTCTAATTTACCAGAATTAGTGAGATCATCTACTGCTGCACCCATGCTGCTGCAAATAGTATGAGTTCATTTTGTTCTGTGGATGAGTGGTAGTCGAGGGAGTGTTGGTGGTAGAACTCCTTTCTCCATTCACCCCGCGCTCGACATTTCGTTCCTTTGTATGTCTTGGCTGTGGTAAAGGGTAACACAACGACCACTGGGGTGCAAGTGCTTCCTTCCAGTGATGCTAGTCGCTGGTTATACGACCTGCAGCGGGTTTGCCGAATCTCAGGGTCCCTCCAGTGCTTAGTTTGGTAAGGAACTTGCCTATTGACCTTCATATCGGCTGTCACCAATTTACGATCCCGGCAACGGCAATGGTAGGCTTCCCTTTTGGGCATGCCCTCTTGAGCTCTGAACGCTTTTAGCGTTTGTGAGGACTGCAGCCAGGGAAACCCTCGTTGAACTTCCTTTGCACTCTCTAATCATGACAGATCCTGAGCATCTTTTCATTTGAATGTGCTGTTTTCTAAAACGCGGGTGAGTACCACTGAGGTCTCGAAAGGTTTCTGTCTGAGAGTCGGGCCTGATTTGAATTCACTTCAGAGTACCTAGCCCAGGATATTTCTTGAGGGCAGGGCTGTGTTTGCGAAGCCGCAGGCCGCAGGCCTTGTGAATGATAGGTGCCCTTCGGCAGGGTTTCTAAGGTTGTTACGGCAGTGTGCCACAAGGCGGCAGCACTGCTCCGTGTCCTCTCGGGTAACTTGGGGAAAGAAAGCCTTAGCGGGGGTCCCGGTGTTGGACGGGACATGGGGAGTCGAACGTGGCTAAACACACACCCCAGGGCTTGTGTATCCTCGCCTCCTGCCGCTTAACCTGCACTGCCCCACCCCAGGCCTATCGCAAGACTTGCAAGTGGGCTACTCGGAGGGTGCCGTGCTTCGCAGCTGGGGCGACTCTAATGAAGTGGGCTGGAGGCGGGAACCTGCCTAGCAGGAGCCCTGGAGAGCCGGTTTCCTCACAGCTCTTCCCTCTCAGCTGCTCCACCGTCCCTTGGGTACACCGGGCTTTGCTTACCCGTAGGAGGGCCACGTTGGACCGGGAGACCGTGGTACCACGCGGGGGAGAATGGGCACTAGAGGTCCCAGGGGCCGCTGGTCAGGTGGCACGTCCTCCTCCCTTGCTCCCTCAGCAGCAGCATACTCCAGCCGTGGGACCCAGGCCCGCCTAGGCTCCAGGGGTGTGTCTCCAGCCGACGACGTCAAAGAGGCCTGAGGTAACAGAGGAAAGGCATTTCTTACCCCCTCCTTGCCTTGTCATCGAATAGTCCTTATCCCTTTCGGCATAGTTTATATTACAACGTTGCGTCTGTTTGAGCTCTACGACCCTTTGATGCAATTATAAACGTAGCTGCACCCGTAGGGTTTCGGGTTCTTTGCCCTGTCGGTTTATTGAGGAATGTTTTGTAGCACTCCCTGTGCTTTCGGTTGGGTCGCCCTTGATGAGAACTTTTTGATACGTTGACTGTCTGTCTGGGAATCCCAGCCTCCTACTTCCCCCTTCCCCGGTCTCCAATTTCCCCCTATGGGAACTCCACGCTTGTCTCTTCCCTTTGTGAACCTGTGTTTCCTTTGTATGCTGCTTCCTTTGTATCCCTATTTAGACTGCACATGTAAGAGATAGCCTGCGATATGGGTCTTGCTGCCTCTAATTTACCAGAATTAGTGAGATCATCTACTGCTGCACCCATGCTGCTGCAAATAGTATGAGTTCATTTTGTTCTGTGGATGAGTGGTAGTCGAGGGAGTGTAGGTAGAACTCCTTTCTCCATTCACCCCGCGCTCGACATTTCGTTCCTTTGTATGTCTTGGCTGTGGTAAAGGGTAACACAACGACCACTGGGGTGCAAGTGCTTCCTTCCAATGATGCTAGTCGCTGGTTATACGACCTGCAGCGGGTTTGCCGAATCTCGGGGTCCCTCCAGTGTTTAGTTCGGTAAGGAACTTGCCTATTGACCTTCATATCGGCTGTCACCAATTTACGATCCCGGCAACGGCAATGGTAGGCTTCCCTTTTGGGCATGCCCTCTTGAGCTCTGAACGCTTTTAGCGTTTGTGAGGACTGCAGCCAGGGAAACCCTCGTTGAACTTCCTTTGCACTCTCTAATCATGACAGATCCTGAGCATCTTTTCATTTGAATGTGCTGTTTTCTAAAACGCGGGTGAGTACCACTGAGGTCTCGAAAGGTTTCTGTCTGAGAGTCGGGCCTGATTTGAATTCACTTCAGAGTACCTAGCCCAGGATATTTCTTGAGGGCAGGGCTGTGTTTGTGAAGCCGCAGGCCGCAGGCCTTGTGAATGATAGGTGCCCTTCGGCAGGGTTTCTAAGGTTGTTACGGCAGTGTGCCACAAGGCGGCAGCACTGCTCCGTGTCCTCTCGGGTAACTTGGGGAAAGAAAGCCTTAGCGGGGGTCCCGGTGTTGGACGGGACATGGGGAGTCGAACGTGGCTAAACACACACCCCAGGGCTTGTGTATCCTCGCCTCCTGCCGCTTAACCTGCACTGCCCCACCCCAGGCCTATCGCAAGACTTGCAAGTGGGCTACTCGGAGGGTGCCGTGCTTCGCAGCTGGGGCGACTCTAATGAAGTGGGCTGGAGGCGGGAACCTGCCTAGCAGGAGCCCTGGGGAGCCGGTTTCCTCACAGCTCTTCCCTCTCAGCTGCTCCACCGTCCCTTGGGTACACCGGGCTTTGCTTACCCGTAGGAGGGCCACGTTGGACCGGGAGACCGTGACCACGCGGGGGAGAATGGGCACTAGAGGTCCCATGGGCCGCTGGTCAGGTGGCACGTCCTCCTCCCTTGCTCCCTCAGCAGCAGCATACTCCAGCCGTGGGACCCAGGCCCGCCTAGGCTCCAGGGGTGTGTCTCCAGCCGACGACGTCAAAGAGGCCTGAGGTAACAGAGGAAAGGCATTTCTTACCCCCTCCTTGCCTTGTCATCGAATAGTCCTTATCCCTTTCGGCATAGTTTATATTACAACGTTGCGTCTGTTTGAGCTCTACGACCCTTTGATGCAATTATAAACGTAGCTGCACCCGTAGGGTTTCGGGTTCTTTGCCCTGTCGGTTTATTGAGGAATGTTTTGTAGCACTCCCTGTGCTTTCGGTTGGGTCGCCCTTGATGAGAACTTTTTGATACGTTGACTGTCTGTCTGGGAATCCCAGCCTCCTACTTCCCCCTTTCCCGGTCTCCAATTTCCCCCTATGGGAACTCCACGCTTGTCTCTTCCCTTTGTGAACCTGTGTTTCCTTTGTATGCTGCTTCCTTTGTATCCCTATTTAGACTGCACATGTAAGAGATAGCCTGCGATATGGGTCTTGCTGCCTCTAATTTACCAGAATTAGTGAGATCATCTACTGCTGCACCCATGCTGCTGCAAATAGTATGAGTTCATTTTGTTCTGTGGATGAGTGGTAGTCGAGGGAGTGTAGGTAGAACTCCTTTCTCCATTCACCCCGCGCTCGACATTTCGTTCCTTTGTATGTCTTGGCTGTGGTAAAGGGTAACACAACGACCACTGGGGTGCAAGTGCTTCCTTCCAATGATGCTAGTCGCTGGTTATACGACCTGCAGCGGGTTTGCCGAATCTCGGGGTCCCTCCAGTGTTTAGTTCGGTAAGGAACTTGCCTATTGACCTTCATATCGGCTGTCACCAATTTACGATCCCGGCAACGGCAATGGTAGGCTTCCCTTTTGGGCATGCCCTCTTGAGCTCTGAACGCTTTTAGCGTTTGTGAGGACTGCAGCCAGGGAAACCCTCGTTGAACTTCCTTTGCACTCTCTAATCATGACAGATCCTGAGCATCTTTTCATTTGAATGTGCTGTTTTCTAAAACGCGGGTGAGTACCACTGAGGTCTCGAAAGGTTTCTGTCTGAGAGTCGGGCCTGATTTGAATTCACTTCAGAGTACCTAGCCCAGGATATTTCTTGAGGGCAGGGCTGTGTTTGCGAAGCCGCAGGCCGCAGGCCTTGTGAATGATAGGTGCCCTTCGGCAGGGTTTCTAAGGTTGTTACGGCAGTGTGCCACAAGGCGGCAGCACTGCTCCGTGTCCTCTCGGGTAACTTGGGGAAAGAAAGCCTTAGCGGGGGTCCCGGTGTTGGACGGGACATGGGGAGTCGAACGTGGCTAAACACACACCCCAGGGCTTGTGTATCCTCGCCTCCTGCCGCTTAACCTGCACTGCCCCACCCCAGGCCTATCGCAAGACTTGCAAGTGGGCTACTCGAAGGGTGCCGTGCTTCGCAGCTGGGGCGACTCTAATGAAGTGGGCTGGAGGCGGGAACCTGCCTAGCAGGAGCCCTGGAGAGCCGGTTTCCTCACAGCTCTTCCCTCTCAGCTGCTCCACCGTCCCTTGGGTACACCGGGCTTTGCTTACCCGTAGGAGGGCCACGTTGGACCGGGAGACCGTGGTACCACGCGGGGGAGAATGGGCACTAGAGGTCCCAGGGGCCGCTGGTCAGGTGGCACGTCCTCCTCCCTTGCTCCCTCAGCAGCAGCATACTCCAGCCGTGGGACCCAGGCCCGCCTAGGCTCCAGGGGTGTGTCTCCAGCCGACGACGTCAAAGAGGCCTGAGGTAACAGAGGAAAGGCATTTCTTACCCCCTCCTTGCCTTGTCATCGAATAGTCCTTATCCCTTTCGGCATAGTTTATATTACAACGTTGCGTCTGTTTGAGCTCTACGACCCTTTGATGCAATTATAAACGTAGCTGCACCCGTAGCGTTTCGGGTTCTTTGCCCTGTCGGTTTATTGAGGAATGTTTTGTAGCACTCCCTGTGCTTTCGGTTGGGTCGCCCTTGATGAGAACTTTTTGATACGTTGACTGTCTGTCTGGGAATCCCAGCCTCCTACTTCCCCCTTTCCCGGTCTCCAATTTCCCCCTATGGGAACTCCACGCTTGTCTCTTCCCTTTGTGAACCTGTGTTTCCTTTGTATGCTGCTTCCTTTGTATCCCTATTTAGACTGCACATGTAAGAGATAGCCTGCGATATGGGTCTTGCTGCCTCTAATTTACCAGAATTAGTGAGATCATCTACTGCTGCACCCATGCTGCTGCAAATAGTATGAGTTCATTTTGTTCTGTGGATGAGTGGTAGTCGAGGGAGTGTAGGTAAAACTCCTTTCTCCATTCACCCCGCGCTCGACATTTCGTTCCTTTGTGTGTCTTGGCTGTGGTAAAGAGTAACACAACGACCACTGGGGTGCAAGTGCTTCCTTCCAATGATGCTAGTCGCTGGTTATACGACCTGCAGCGGGTTTGCCGAATCTCGGGGTCCCTCCAGTGTTTAGTTTGGTAAGGAACTTGCCTATTGACCTTCATATCGGCTGTCACCAATTTACGATCCCGGTAACGGCAATGGTAGGCTTCCCTTTTCGGCATGCCCTCTTGAGCTCTGAATGCTTTTAGCGTTTGTGAGGACTGCAGCCAGGGAAACCCTCGTTGAACTTCCTTTGCACTCTCTAATCATGACAGATCCTGAGCATCTTTTCATTTGAATGTGCTGTTTTCTAAAACGCGGGTGAGTACCACTGAGGTCTCGAAAGGTTTCTGTCTGAGAGTCGGGCCTGATTTGAATTCACTTCAGAGTACCTAGCCCAGGATATTTCTTGAGGGCAGGGCTGTGTTTGCGAAGCCGCAGGCCGCAGGCCTTGTGAATGATAGGTGCCCTTCGGCAGGGTTTCTAAGGTTGTTACGGCAGTGTGCCACAAGGCGGCAGCACTGCTCCGTGTCCTCTCGGGTAACTTGGGGAAAGAAAGCCTTAGCGGGGGTCCCGGTGTTGGACGGGACATGGGGAGTCGAACGTGGCTAAACACACACCCCAGGGCTTGTGTATCCTCGCCTCCTGCCGCTTAACCTGCACTGCCCCACCCCAGGCCTATCGCAAGACTTGCAAGTGGGCTACTCGGAGGGTGCCGTGCTTCGCAGCTGGGGCGACTCTAATGAAGTGGGCTGGAGGCGGGAACCTGCCTAGCAGGAGCCCTGGAGAGCCGGTTTCCTCACAGCTCTTCCCTCTCAGCTGCTCCACCGTCCCTTGGGTACACCGGGCTTTGCTTACCCGTAGGAGGGCCACGTTGGACCGGGAGACCGTGGTACCACGCGGGGGAGAATGGGCACTAGAGGTCCCATGGGCCGCTGGTCAGGTGGCACGTCTTCCTCCCTTGCTCCCTCAGCAGCAGCATACTCCAGCCGTGGGACCCAGGCCCGCCTAGGCTCCAGGGGTGTGTCTCCAGCCGACGACGTCAAAGAGGCCTGAGGTAACAGAGGAAAGGCATTTCTTACCCCCTCCTTGCCTTGTCATCGAATAGTCCTTATCCCTTTCGGCATAGTTTATATTACAACGTTGCGTCTGTTTGAGCTCTACGACCCTTTGATGCAGTTATGAACGTAGCTGCACCCGTAGCGTTTCGGGTTCTTTGCCCTGTCGGTTTATTGAGGAATGTTTTGTAGCACTCCCTGTGCTTTCGGTTGGGTCGCCCTTGATGAGAACTTTTTGATACGTTGACTGTCTCTCTGGGAATCCCAGCCTCCTACTTCCCCCTTCCCCGGTCTCCAATTTCCCCCTATGGGAACTCCACGCTTGTCTCTTCCCTTTGTGAACCTGTGTTTCCTTTGTATGCTGCTTCCTTTGTATCCCTATTTAGACTGCACATGTAAGAGATAGCCTGCGATATGGGTCTTGCTGCCTCTAATTTACCAGAATTAGTGAGATCATCTACTGCTGCACCCATGCTGCTGCAAATAGTATGAGTTCATTTTGTTCTGTGGATGAGTGGTAGTCGAGGGAGTGTAGGTAGAACTCCTTTCTCCATTCACCCCGCGCTCGACATTTCGTTCCTTTGTGTGTCTTGGCTGTGGTAAAGAGTAACACAACGACCACTGGGGTGCAAGTGCTTCCTTCCAATGATGCTAGTCGCTGGTTATACGACCTGCAGCGGGTTTGCCGAATCTCGGGGTCCCTCCAGTGTTTAGTTTGGTAAGGAACTTGCCTATTGACCTTCATATCGGCTGTCACCAATTTACGATCCCGGTAACGGCAATGGTAGGCTTCCCTTTTGGGCATGCCCTCTTGAGCTCTGAACGCTTTTAGCGTTTGTGAGGACTGCAGCCAGGGAAACCCTCGTTGAACTTCCTTTGCACTCTCTAATCATGACAGATCCTGAGCATCTTTTCATTTGAATGTGCTGTTTTCTAAAACGCGGGTGAGTACCACTGAGGTCTCGAAAGGTTTCTGTCTGAGAGTCGGGCCTGATTTGAATTCACTTCAGAGTACCTAGCCCAGGATATTTGTTGAGGGCAGGGCTGTGTTTGCGAAGCCGCAGGCCGCAGGCCTTGTGAATGATAGGTGCCCTTCGGCAGGGTTTCTAAGGTTGTTACGGCAGTGTGCCACAAGGCGGCAGCACTGCTCCGTGTCCTCTCGGGTAACTTGGGGAAAGAAAGCCTTAGCGGGGGTCCCGGTGTTGGACGGGACATGGGGAGTCGAACGTGGCTAAACACACACCCCAGGGCTTGTGTATCCTCGCCTCCTGCCGCTTAACCTGCACTGCCCCACCCCAGGCCTATCGCAAGACTTGCAAGTGGGCTACTCGGAGGGTGCCGTGCTTCGCAGCTGGGGCGACTCTAATGAAGTGGGCTGGAGGCGGGAACCTGCCTAGCAGGAGCCCTGGAGAGCCGGTTTCCTCACAGCTCTTCCCTCTCAGCTGCTCCACCGTCCCTTGGGTACACCGGGCTTTGCTTACCCGTAGGAGGGCCACGTTGGACCGGGAGACCGTGGTACCACGCGGGGGAGAATGGGCACTAGAGGTCCCAGGGGCCGCTGGTCAGGTGGCACGTCCTCCTCCCTTGCTCCCTCAGCAGCAGCATACTCCAGCCGTGGGACCCAGGCCCGCCTAGGCTCCAGGGGTGTGTCTCCAGCCGACGACGTCAAAGAGGCCTGAGGTAACAGAGGAAAGGCATTTCTTACCCCCTCCTTGCCTTGTCATCGAATAGTCCTTATCCCTTTCGGCATAGTTTATATTACAACGTTGCGTCTGTTTGAGCTCTACGACCCTTTGATGCAGTTATGAACGTAGCTGCACCCGTAGCGTTTCGGGTTCTTTGCCCTGTCGGTTTATTGAGGAATGTTTTGTAGCACTCCCTGTGCTTTCGGTTGGGTCGCCCTTGATGAGAACTTTTTGATACGTTGACTGTCTCTCTGGGAATCCCAGCCTCCTACTTCCCCCTTCCCCGGTCTCCAATTTCCCCCTATGGGAACTCCACGCTTGTCTCTTCCCTTTGTGAACCTGTGTTTCCTTTGTATGCTGCTTCCTTTGTATCCCTATTTAGACTGCACATGTAAGAGATAGCCTGCGATATGGGTCTTGCTGCCTCTAATTTACCAGAATTAGTGAGATCATCTACTGCTCCACCCATGCTGCTGCAAATAGTATGAGTTCATTTTGTTCTGTGGATGAGTGGTAGTCGAGGGAGTGTTGGTGGTAGAACTCCTTTCTCCATTCACCCCGCGCTCGACATTTCGTTCCTTTGTATGTCTTGGCTGTGGTAAAGGGTAACACAACGACCACTGGGGTGCAAGTGCTTCCTTCCAGTGATGCTAGTCGCTGGTTATACGACCTGCAGCGGGTTTGCCGAATCTCGGGGTCCCTCCAGTGTTTAGTTTGGTAAGGAACTTGCCTATTGACCTTCATATCGGCTGTCACCAATTTACGATCCCGGCAACGGCAATGGTAGGCTTCCCTTTTGGGCATGCCCTCTTGAGCTCTGAACGCTTTTAGCGTTTGTGAGGACTGCAGCCAGGGAAACCCTCGTTGAACTTCCTTTGCACTCTCTAATCATGACAGATCCTGAGCATCTTTTCATTTGAATGTGCTGTTTTCTAAAACGCGGGTGAGTACCACTGAGGTCTCGAAAGGTTTCTGTCTGAGAGTCGGGCCTGATTTGAATTCACTTCAGAGTACCTAGCCCAGGATATTTCTTGAGGGCAGGGCTGTGTTTGCGAAGCCGCAGGCCGCAGGCCTTGTGAATGATAGGTGCCCTTCGGCAGGGTTTCTAAGGTTGTTACGGCAGTGTGCCACAAGGCGGCAGCACTGCTCCGTGTCCTCTCGGGTAACTTGGGGAAAGAAAGCCTTAGCGGGGGTCCCGGTGTTGGACGGGACATGGGGAGTCGAACGTGGCTAAACACACACCCCAGGGCTTGTGTATCCTCGCCTCCTGCCGCTTAACCTGCACTGCCCCACCCCAGGCCTATCGCAAGACTTGCAAGTGGGCTACTCGGAGGGTGCCGTGCTTCGCAGCTGGGGCGACTCTAATGAAGTGGGCTGGAGGCGGGAACCTGCCTAGCAGGAGCCCTGGAGAGCCGGTTTCCTCACAGCTCTTCCCTCTCAGCTGCTCCACCGTCCCTTGGGTACACCGGGCTTTGCTTACCCGTAGGAGGGCCACGTTGGACCGGGAGACCGTGGTACCACGCGGGGGAGAATGGGCACTAGAGGTCCCAGGGGCCGCTGGTCAGGTGGCACGTCCTCCTCCCTTGCTCCCTCAGCAGCAGCATACTCCAGCCGTGGGACCCAGGCCCGCCTAGGCTCCAGGGGTGTGTCTCCAGCCGACGACGTCAAAGAGGCCTGAGGTAACAGAGGAAAGGCATTTCTTACCCCCTCCTTGCCTTGTCATCGAATAGTCCTTATCCCTTTCGGCATAGTTTATATTACAACGTTGCGTCTGTTTGAGCTCTACGACCCTTTGATGCAATTATAAACGTAGCTGCACCCGTAGGGTTTCGGGTTCTTTGCCCTGTCGGTTTATTGAGGAATGTTTTGTAGCACTCCCTGTGCTTTCGGTTGGGTCGCCCTTGATGAGAACTTTTTGATACGTTGACTGTCTGTCTGGGAATCCCAGCCTCCTACTTCCCCCTTCCCCGGTCTCCAATTTCCCCCTATGGGAACTCCACGCTTGTCTCTTCCCTTTGTGAACCTGTGTTTCCTTTGTATGCTGCTTCCTTTGTATCCCTATTTAGACTGCACATGTAAGAGATAGCCTGCGATATGGGTCTTGCTGCCTCTAATTTACCAGAATTAGTGAGATCATCTACTGCTGCACCCATGCTGCTGCAAATAGTATGAGTTCATTTTGTTCTGTGGATGAGTGGTAGTCGAGGGAGTGTAGGTAGAACTCCTTTCTCCATTCACCCCGCGCTCGACATTTCGTTCCTTTGTGTGTCTTGGCTGTGGTAAAGAGTAACACAACGACCACTGGGGTGCAAGTGCTTCCTTCCAATGATGCTAGTCGCTGGTTATACGACCTGCAGCGGGTTTGCCGAATCTCGGGGTCCCTCCAGTGTTTAGTTTGGTAAGGAACTTGCCTATTGACCTTCATATCGGCTGTCACCAATTTACGATCCCGGTAACGGCAATGGTAGGCTTCCCTTTTCGGCATGCCCTCTTGAGCTCTGAATGCTTTTAGCGTTTGTGAGGACTGCAGCCAGGGAAACCCTCGTTGAACTTCCTTTGCACTCTCTAATCATGACAGATCCTGAGCATCTTTTCATTTGAATGTGCTGTTTTCTAAAACGCGGGTGAGTACCACTGAGGTCTCGAAAGGTTTCTGTCTGAGAGTCGGGCCTGATTTGAATTCACTTCAGAGTACCTAGCCCAGGATATTTCTTGAGGGCAGGGCTGTGTTTGCGAAGCCGCAGGCCGCAGGCCTTGTGAATGATAGGTGCCCTTCGGCAGGGTTTCTAAGGTTGTTACGGCAGTGTGCCACAAGGCGGCAGCACTGCTCCGTGTCCTCTCGGGTAACTTGGGGAAAGAAAGCCTTAGCGGGGGTCCCGGTGTTGGACGGGACATGGGGAGTCGAACGTGGCTAAACACACACCCCAGGGCTTGTGTATCCTCGCCTCCTGCCGCTTAACCTGCACTGCCCCACCCCAGGCCTATCGCAAGACTTGCAAGTGGGCTACTCGGAGGGTGCCGTGCTTCGCAGCTGGGGCGACTCTAATGAAGTGGGCTGGAGGCGGGAACCTGCCTAGCAGGAGCCCTGGAGAGCCGGTTTCCTCACAGCTCTTCCCTCTCAGCTGCTCCACCGTCCCTTGGGTACACCGGGCTTTGCTTACCCGTAGGAGGGCCACGTTGGACCGGGAGACCGTGGTACCACGCGGGGGAGAATGGGCACTAGAGGTCCCAGGGGCCGCTGGTCAGGTGGCACGTCCTCCTCCCTTGCTCCCTCAGCAGCAGCATACTCCAGCCGTGGGACCCAGGCCCGCCTAGGCTCCAGGGGTGTGTCTCCAGCCGACGACGTCAAAGAGGCCTGAGGTAACAGAGGAAAGGCATTTCTTACCCCCTCCTTGCCTTGTCATCGAATAGTCCTTATCCCTTTCGGCATAGTTTATATTACAACGTTGCGTCTGTTTGAGCTCTACGACCCTTTGATGCAGTTATGAACGTAGCTGCACCCGTAGCGTTTCGGGTTCTTTGCCCTGTCGGTTTATTGAGGAATGTTTTGTAGCACTCCCTGTGCTTTCGGTTGGGTCGCCCTTGATGAGAACTTTTTGATACGTTGACTGTCTCTCTGGGAATCCCAGCCTCCTACTTCCCCCTTCCCCGGTCTCCAATTTCCCCCTATGGGAACTCCACGCTTGTCTCTTCCCTTTGTGAACCTGTGTTTCCTTTGTATGCTGCTTCCTTTGTATCCCTATTTAGACTGCACATGTAAGAGATAGCCTGCGATATGGGTCTTGCTGCCTCTAATTTACCAGAATTAGTGAGATCATCTACTGCTCCACCCATGCTGCTGCAAATAGTATGAGTTCATTTTGTTCTGTGGATGAGTGGTAGTCGAGGGAGTGTTGGTGGTAGAACTCCTTTCTCCATTCACCCCGCGCTCGACATTTCGTTCCTTTGTATGTCTTGGCTGTGGTAAAGGGTAACACAACGACCACTGGGGTGCAAGTGCTTCCTTCCAGTGATGCTAGTCGCTGGTTATACGACCTGCAGCGGGTTTGCCGAATCTCGGGGTCCCTCCAGTGTTTAGTTTGGTAAGGAACTTGCCTATTGACCTTCATATCGGCTGTCACCAATTTACGATCCCGGCAACGGCAATGGTAGGCTTCCCTTTTGGGCATGCCCTCTTGAGCTCTGAACGCTTTTAGCGTTTGTGAGGACTGCAGCCAGGGAAACCCTCGTTGAACTTCCTTTGCACTCTCTAATCATGACAGATCCTGAGCATCTTTTCATTTGAATGTGCTGTTTTCTAAAACGCGGGTGAGTACCACTGAGGTCTCGAAAGGTTTCTGTCTGAGAGTCGGGCCTGATTTGAATTCACTTCAGAGTACCTAGCCCAGGATATTTCTTGAGGGCAGGGCTGTGTTTGCGAAGCCGCAGGCCGCAGGCCTTGTGAATGATAGGTGCCCTTCGGCAGGGTTTCTAAGGTTGTTACGGCAGTGTGCCACAAGGCGGCAGCACTGCTCCGTGTCCTCTCGGGTAACTTGGGGAAAGAAAGCCTTAGCGGGGGTCCCGGTGTTGGACGGGACATGGGGAGTCGAACGTGGCTAAACACACACCCCAGGGCTTGTGTATCCTCGCCTCCTGCCGCTTAACCTGCACTGCCCCACCCCAGGCCTATCGCAAGACTTGCAAGTGGGCTACTCGGAGGGTGCCGTGCTTCGCAGCTGGGGCGACTCTAATGAAGTGGGCTGGAGGCGGGAACCTGCCTAGCAGGAGCCCTGGAGAGCCGGTTTCCTCACAGCTCTTCCCTCTCAGCTGCTCCACCGTCCCTTGGGTACACCGGGCTTTGCTTACCCGTAGGAGGGCCACGTTGGACCGGGAGACCGTGGTACCACGCGGGGGAGAATGGGCACTAGAGGTCCCAGGGGCCGCTGGTCAGGTGGCACGTCCTCCTCCCTTGCTCCCTCAGCAGCAGCATACTCCAGCCGTGGGACCCAGGCCCGCCTAGGCTCCAGGGGTGTGTCTCCAGCCGACGACGTCAAAGAGGCCTGAGGTAACAGAGGAAAGGCATTTCTTACCCCCTCCTTGCCTTGTCATCGAATAGTCCTTATCCCTTTCGGCATAGTTTATATTACAACGTTGCGTCTGTTTGAGCTCTACGACCCTTTGATGCAATTATAAACGTAGCTGCACCCGTAGGGTTTCGGGTTCTTTGCCCTGTCGGTTTATTGAGGAATGTTTTGTAGCACTCCCTGTGCTTTCGGTTGGGTCGCCCTTGATGAGAACTTTTTGATACGTTGACTGTCTGTCTGGGAATCCCAGCCTCCTACTTCCCCCTTTCCCGGTCTCCAATTTCCCCCTATGGGAACTCCACGCTTGTCTCTTCCCTTTGTGAACCTGTGTTTCCTTTGTATGCTGCTTCCTTTGTATCCCTATTTAGACTGCACATGTAAGAGATAGCCTGCGATATGGGTCTTGCTGCCTCTAATTTACCAGAATTAGTGAGATCATCTACTGCTGCACCCATGCTGCTGCAAATAGTATGAGTTCATTTTGTTCTGTGGATGAGTGGTAGTCGAGGGAGTGTAGGTAGAACTCCTTTCTCCATTCCCCCCGCGCTCGACATTTCGTTCCTTTGTATGTCTTGGCTGTGGTAAAGGGTAACACAACGACCACTGGGGTGCAAGTGCTTCCTTCCAGTGATGCTAGTCGCTGGTTATACGACCTGCAGCGGGTTTGCCGAATCTCGGGGTCCCTCCAGTGTTTAGTTTGGTAAGGAACTTGCCTATTGACCTTCATATCGGCTGTTACCAATTTACGATCCCGGCAACGGCAATGGTAGGCTTCCCTTTTGGGCATGCCCTCTTGAGCTCTGAACGCTTTTAGCGTTTGTGAGGACTGCAGCCAGGGAAACCCTCGTTGAACTTCCTTTGCACTCTCTAATCATGACAGATCCTGAGCATCTTTTCATTTGAATGTGCTGTTTTCTAAAACGCGGGTGAGTACCACTGAGGTCTCGAAAGGTTTCTGTCTGAGAGTCGGGCCTGATTTGAATTCACTTCAGAGTACCTAGCCCAGGATATTTCTTGAGGGCAGGGCTGTGTTTGCGAAGCCGCAGGCCGCAGGCCTTGTGAATGATAGGTGCCCTTCGGCAGGGTTTCTAAGGTTGTTACGGCAGTGTGCCACAAGGCGGCAGCACTGCTCCGTGTCCTCTCGGGTAACTTGGGGAAAGAAAGCCTTAGCGGGGGTCCCGGTGTTGGACGGGACATGGGGAGTCGAACGTGGCTAAACACACACCCCAGGGCTTGTGTATCCTCGCCTCCTGCCGCTTAACCTGCACTGCCCCACCCCAGGCCTATCGCAAGACTTGCAAGTGGGCTACTCGGAGGGTGCCGTGCTTCGCAGCCGGGGCGACTCTAATGAAGTGGGCTGGAGGCGGGAACCTGCCTAGCAGGAGCCCTGGAGAGCCGGTTTCCTCACAGCTCTTCCCTCTCAGCTGCTCCACCGTCCCTTGGGTACACCGGGCTTTGCTTACCCGTAGGAGGGCCACGTTGGACCGGGAGACCGTGGTACCACGCGGGGGAGAATGGGCACTAGAGGTCCCAGGGGCCGCTGGTCAGGTGGCACGTCCTCCTCCCTTGCTCCCTCAGCAGCAGCATACTCCAGCCGTGGGACCCAGGCCCGCCTAGGCTCCAGGGGTGTGTCTCCAGCCGACGACGTCAAAGAGGCCTGAGGTAACAGAGGAAAGGCATTTCTTACCCCCTTCCTTGCCTTGTCATCGAATAGTTCTTATCCCTTTCGGCATAGTTTATATACAACGTTGCGTCTGTTTGAGCTCTACGACCCTTTGATGCAGTTATAAACGTAGCTGCACCCGTAGCGTTTCGGGTTCTTTGCCCTGTCGGTTTATTGAGGAATGTTTTGTAGCACTCCCTGTGCTTTCGGTTGGGTCGCCCTTGATGAGAACTTTTTGATACGTTGACTGTCTGTCTGGGAATCCCAGCCTCCTACTTCCCCCTTCCCCGGTCTCCAATTTCCCCCTATGGGAACTCCACGCTTGTCTCTTCCCTTTGTGAACCTGTGTTTCCTTTGTATGCTGCTTCCTTTGTATCCCTATTTAGACTGCACATGTAAGAGATAGCCTGCGATATGGGTCTTGCTGCCTCTAATTTACCAGAATTAGTGAGATCATCTACTGCTGCACCCATGCTGCTGCAAATAGTATGAGTTCATTTTGTTCTGTGGATGAGTGGTAGTCGAGGGAGTGTTGGTGGTAGAACTCCTTTCTCCATTCCCCCCGCGCTCGACATTTCGTTGCTTTGTGTGTCTTGGCTGTGGTAAAGGGTAACACAACGACCACTGGGGTGCAAGTGCTTCCTTCCAGTGATGCTAGTCGCTGGTTATACGACCTGCAGCGGGTTTGCCGAATCTCGGGGTCCCTCCAGTGTTTAGTTTGGTAAGGAACTTGCCTATTGACCTTCATATCGGCTGTCACCAATTTACGATCCCGGCAACGGCAATGGTAGGCTTCCCTTTTGGGCATGCCCTCTTGAGCTCTGAACGCTTTTAGCGTTTGTGAGGACTGCAGCCAGGGAAACCCTCGTTGAACTTCCTTTGCACTCTCTAATCATGACAGATCCTGAGCATCTTTTCATTTGAATGTGCTGTTTTCTAAAACGCGGGTGAGTACCACTGAGGTCTCGAAAGGTTTCTGTCTGAGAGTCGGGCCTGATTTGAATTCACTTCAGAGTACCTAGCCCAGGATATTTCTTGAGGGCAGGGCTGTGTTTGCGAAGCCGCAGGCCGCAGGCCTTGTGAATGATAGGTGCCCTTCGGCAGGGTTTCTAAGGTTGTTACGGCAGTGTGCCACAAGGCGGCAGCACTGCTCCGTGTCCTCTCGGGTAACTTGGGGAAAGAAAGCCTTAGCGGGGGTCCCGGTGTTGGACGGGACATGGGGAGTCGAACGTGGCTAAACACACACCCCAGGGCTTGTGTATCCTCGCCTCCTGCCGCTTAACCTGCACTGCCCCACCCCAGGCCTATCGCAAGACTTGCAAGTGGGCTACTCGGAGGGTGCCGTGCTTCGCAGCTGGGGCGACTCTAATGAAGTGGGCTGGAGGCGGGAACCTGCCTAGCAGGAGCCCTGGAGAGCCGGTTTCCTCACAGCTCTTCCCTCTCAGCTGCTCCACCGTCCCTTGGGTACACCGGGCTTTGCTTACCCGTAGGAGGGCCACGTTGGACCGGGAGACCGTGGTACCACGCGGGGGAGAATGGGCACTAGAGGTCCCAGGGGCCGCTGGTCAGGTGGCACGTCCTCCTCCCTTGCTCCCTCAGCAGCAGCATACTCCAGCCGTGGGACCCAGGCCCGCCTAGGCTCCAGGGGTGTGTCTCCAGCCGACGACGTCAAAGAGGCCTGAGGTAACAGAGGAAAGGCATTTCTTACCCCCTTCCTTGCCTTGTCATCGAATAGTTCTTATCCCTTTCGGCATAGTTTATATACAACGTTGCGTCTGTTTGAGCTCTACGACCCTTTGATGCAGTTATAAACGTAGCTGCACCCGTAGCGTTTCGGGTTCTTTGCCCTGTCGGTTTATTGGGGAATGTTTTGTAGCACTCCCTGTGCTTTCGGTTGGGTCGCCCTTGATGAGAACTTTTTGATACGTTGACTGTCTGTCTGGGAATCCCAGCCTCCTACTTCCCCCTTCCCCGGTCTCCAATTTCCCCCTATGGGAACTCCACGCTTGTCTCTTCCCTTTGTGAACCTGTGTTTCCTTTGTATGCTGCTTCCTTTGTATCCCTATTTAGACTGCACATGTAAGAGATAGCCTGCGATATGGGTCTTGCTGCCTCTAATTTACCAGTATTAGTGAGATCATCTACTGCTGCACCCATGCTGCTGCAAATAGTATGAGTTCATTTTGTTCTGTGGATGAGTGGTAGTCGAGGGAGTGTTGGTGGTAGAACTCCTTTCTCCATTCCCCCCGCGCTCGACATTTCGTTGCTTTGTGTGTCTTGGCTGTGGTAAAGGGTAACACAACGACCACTGGGGTGCAAGTGCTTCCTTCCAGTGATGCTAGTCGCTGGTTATACGACCTGCAGCGGGTTTGCCGAATCTCGGGGTCCCTCCAGTGTTTAGTTTGGTAAGGAACTTGCCTATTGACCTTCATATCGGCTGTCACCAATTTGCGATCCCGGCAACGGCAATGGTAGGCTTCCCTTTTGGGCATGCCCTCTTGAGCTCTGAACGCTTTTAGCGTTTGTGAGGACTGCAGCCAGGGAAACCCTCGTTGAACTTCCTTTGCACTCTCTAATCATGACAGATCCTGAGCATCTTTTCATTTGAATGTGCTGTTTTCTAAAACGCGGGTGAGTACCACTGAGGTCTCGAAAGGTTTCTGTCTGAGAGTCGGGCCTGATTTGAATTCACTTCAGAGTACCTAGCCCAGGATATTTGTTGAGGGCAGGGCTGTGTTTGCGAAGCCGCAGGCCGCAGGCCTTGTGAATGATAGGTGCCCTTCGGCAGGGTTTCTAAGGTTGTTACGGCAGTGTGCCACAAGGCGGCAGCACTGCTCCGTGTCCTCTCGGGTAACTTGGGGAAAGAAAGCCTTAGCGGGGGTCCCGGTGTTGGACGGGACATGGGGAGTCGAACGTGGCTAAACACACACCCCAGGGCTTGTGTATCCTCGCCTCCTGCCGCTTAACCTGCACTGCCCCACCCCAGGCCTATCGCAAGACTTGCAAGTGGGCTACTCGGAGGGTGCCGTGCTTCGCAGCTGGGGCGACTCTAATGAAGTGGGCTGGAGGCGGGAACCTGCCTAGCAGGAGCCCTGGAGAGCCGGTTTCCTCACAGCTCTTCCCTCTCAGCTGCTCCACCGTCCCTTGGGTACACCGGGCTTTGCTTACCCGTAGGAGGGCCACGTTGGACCGGGAGACCGTGGTACCACGCGGGGGAGAATGGGCACTAGAGGTCCCAGGGGCCGCTGGTCAGGTGGCACGTCCTCCTCCCTTGCTCCCTCAGCAGCAGCATACTCCAGCCGTGGGACCCAGGCCCGCCTAGGCTCCAGGGGTGTGTCTCCAGCCGACGACGTCAAAGAGGCCTGAGGTAACAGAGGAAAGGCATTTCTTACCCCCTCCTTGCCTTGTCATCGAATAGTCCTTATCCCTTTCGGCATAGTTTATATTACAACGTTGCGTCTGTTTGAGCTCTACGACCCTTTGATGCAATTATAAACGTAGCTGCACCCGTAGGGTTTCGGGTTCTTTGCCCTGTCGGTTTATTGAGGAATGTTTTGTAGCACTCCCTGTGCTTTCGGTTGGGTCGCCCTTGATGAGAACTTTTTGATACGTTGACTGTCTGTCTGGGAATCCCAGCCTCCTACTTCCCCCTTCCCCGGTCTCCAATTTCCCCCTATGGGAACTCCACGCTTGTCTCTTCCCTTTGTGAACCTGTGTTTCCTTTGTATGCTGCTTCCTTTGTATCCCTATTTAGACTGCACATGTAAGAGATAGCCTGCGATATGGGTCTTGCTGCCTCTAATTTACCAGAATTAGTGAGATCATCTACTGCTGCACCCATGCTGCTGCAAATAGTATGAGTTCATTTTGTTCTGTGGATGAGTGGTAGTCGAGGGAGTGTAGGTAGAACTCCTTTCTCCATTCCCCCCGCGCTCGACATTTCGTTCCTTTGTATGTCTTGGCTGTGGTAAAGGGTAACACAACGACCACTGGGGTGCAAGTGCTTCCTTCCAGTGATGCTAGTCGCTGGTTATACGACCTGCAGCGGGTTTGCCGAATCTCGGGGTCCCTCCAGTGTTTAGTTTGGTAAGGAACTTGCCTATTGACCTTCATATCGGCTGTTACCAATTTACGATCCCGGCAACGGCAATGGTAGGCTTCCCTTTTGGGCATGCCCTCTTGAGCTCTGAACGCTTTTAGCGTTTGTGAGGACTGCAGCCAGGGAAACCCTCGTTGAACTTCCTTTGCACTCTCTAATCATGACAGATCCTGAGCATCTTTTCATTTGAATGTGCTGTTTTCTAAAACGCGGGTGAGTACCACTGAGGTCTCGAAAGGTTTCTGTCTGAGAGTCGGGCCTGATTTGAATTCACTTCAGAGTACCTAGCCCAGGATATTTCTTGAGGGCAGGGCTGTGTTTGCGAAGCCGCAGGCCGCAGGCCTTGTGAATGATAGGTGCCCTTCGGCAGGGTTTCTAAGGTTGTTACGGCAGTGTGCCACAAGGCGGCAGCACTGCTCCGTGTCCTCTCGGGTAACTTGGGGAAAGAAAGCCTTAGCGGGGGTCCCGGTGTTGGACGGGACATGGGGAGTCGAACGTGGCTAAACACACACCCCAGGGCTTGTGTATCCTCGCCTCCTGCCGCTTAACCTGCACTGCCCCACCCCAGGCCTATCGCAAGACTTGCAAGTGGGCTACTCGGAGGGTGCCGTGCTTCGCAGCCTGGGCGACTCTAATGAAGTGGGCTGGAGGCGGGAACCTGCCTAGCAGGAGCCCTGGAGAGCCGGTTTCCTCACAGCTCTTCCCTCTCAGCTGCTCCACCGTCCCTTGGGTACACCGGGCTTTGCTTACCCGTAGGAGGGCCACGTTGGACCGGGAGACCGTGGTACCACGCGGGGGAGAATGGGCACTAGAGGTCCCAGGGGCCGCTGGTCAGGTGGCACGTCCTCCTCCCTTGCTCCCTCAGCAGCAGCATACTCCAGCCGTGGGACCCAGGCCCGCCTAGGCTCCAGGGGTGTGTCTCCAGCCGACGACGTCAAAGAGGCCTGAGGTAACAGAGGAAAGGCATTTCTTACCCCCTTCCTTGCCTTGTCATCGAATAGTTCTTATCCCTTTCGGCATAGTTTATATACAACGTTGCGTCTGTTTGAGCTCTACGACCCTTTGATGCAGTTATAAACGTAGCTGCACCCGTAGCGTTTCGGGTTCTTTGCCCTGTCGGTTTATTGAGGAATGTTTTGTAGCACTCCCTGTGCTTTCGGTTGGGTCGCCCTTGATGAGAACTTTTTGATACGTTGACTGTCTGTCTGGGAATCCCAGCCTCCTACTTCCCCCTTCCCCGGTCTCCAATTTCCCCCTATGGGAACTCCACGCTTGTCTCTTCCCTTTGTGAACCTGTGTTTCCTTTGTATGCTGCTTCCTTTGTATCCCTATTTAGACTGCACATGTAAGAGATAGCCTGCGATATGGGTCTTGCTGCCTCTAATTTACCAGAATTAGTGAGATCATCTACTGCTGCACCCATGCTGCTGCAAATAGTATGAGTTCATTTTGTTCTGTGGATGAGTGGTAGTCGAGGGAGTGTTGGTGGTAGAACTCCTTTCTCCATTCCCCCCGCGCTCGACATTTCGTTGCTTTGTGTGTCTTGGCTGTGGTAAAGGGTAACACAACGACCACTGGGGTGCAAGTGCTTCCTTCCAGTGATGCTAGTCGCTGGTTATACGACCTGCAGCGGGTTTGCCGAATCTCGGGGTCCCTCCAGTGTTTAGTTTGGTAAGGAACTTGCCTATTGACCTTCATATCGGCTGTCACCAATTTACGATCCCGGCAACGGCAATGGTAGGCTTCCCTTTTGGGCATGCCCTCTTGAGCTCTGAACGCTTTTAGCGTTTGTGAGGACTGCAGCCAGGGAAACCCTCGTTGAACTTCCTTTGCACTCTCTAATCATGACAGATCCTGAGCATCTTTTCATTTGAATGTGCTGTTTTCTAAAACGCGGGTGAGTACCACTGAGGTCTCGAAAGGTTTCTGTCTGAGAGTCGGGCCTGATTTGAATTCACTTCAGAGTACCTAGCCCAGGATATTTCTTGAGGGCAGGGCTGTGTTTGCGAAGCCGCAGGCCGCAGGCCTTGTGAATGATAGGTGCCCTTCGGCAGGGTTTCTAAGGTTGTTACGGCAGTGTGCCACAAGGCGGCAGCACTGCTCCGTGTCCTCTCGGGTAACTTGGGGAAAGAAAGCCTTAGCGGGGGTCCCGGTGTTGGACGGGACATGGGGAGTCGAACGTGGCTAAACACACACCCCAGGGCTTGTGTATCCTCGCCTCCTGCCGCTTAACCTGCACTGCCCCACCCCAGGCCTATCGCAAGACTTGCAAGTGGGCTACTCGGAGGGTGCCGTGCTTCGCAGCTGGGGCGACTCTAATGAAGTGGGCTGGAGGCGGGAACCTGCCTAGCAGGAGCCCTGGAGAGCCGGTTTCCTCACAGCTCTTCCCTCTCAGCTGCTCCACCGTCCCTTGGGTACACCGGGCTTTGCTTACCCGTAGGAGGGCCACGTTGGACCGGGAGACCGTGGTACCACGCGGGGGAGAATGGGCACTAGAGGTCCCAGGGGCCGCTGGTCAGGTGGCACGTCCTCCTCCCTTGCTCCCTCAGCAGCAGCATACTCCAGCCGTGGGACCCAGGCCCGCCTAGGCTCCAGGGGTGTGTCTCCAGCCGACGACGTCAAAGAGGCCTGAGGTAACAGAGGAAAGGCATTTCTTACCCCCTTCCTTGCCTTGTCATCGAATAGTTCTTATCCCTTTCGGCATAGTTTATATACAACGTTGCGTCTGTTTGAGCTCTACGACCCTTTGATGCAGTTATAAACGTAGCTGCACCCGTAGCGTTTCGGGTTCTTTGCCCTGTCGGTTTATTGGGGAATGTTTTGTAGCACTCCCTGTGCTTTCGGTTGGGTCGCCCTTGATGAGAACTTTTTGATACGTTGACTGTCTGTCTGGGAATCCCAGCCTCCTACTTCCCCCTTCCCCGGTCTCCAATTTCCCCCTATGGGAACTCCACGCTTGTCTCTTCCCTTTGTGAACCTGTGTTTCCTTTGTATGCTGCTTCCTTTGTATCCCTATTTAGACTGCACATGTAAGAGATAGCCTGCGATATGGGTCTTGCTGCCTCTAATTTACCAGTATTAGTGAGATCATCTACTGCTGCACCCATGCTGCTGCAAATAGTATGAGTTCATTTTGTTCTGTGGATGAGTGGTAGTCGAGGGAGTGTTGGTGGTAGAACTCCTTTCTCCATTCCCCCCGCGCTCGACATTTCGTTGCTTTGTGTGTCTTGGCTGTGGTAAAGGGTAACACAACGACCACTGGGGTGCAAGTGCTTCCTTCCAGTGATGCTAGTCGCTGGTTATACGACCTGCAGCGGGTTTGCCGAATCTCGGGGTCCCTCCAGTGTTTAGTTTGGTAAGGAACTTGCCTATTGACCTTCATATCGGCTGTCACCAATTTACGATCCCGGCAACGGCAATGGTAGGCTTCCCTTTTGGGCATGCCCTCTTGAGCTCTGAACGCTTTTAGCGTTTGTGAGGACTGCAGCCAGGGAAACCCTCGTTGAACTTCCTTTGCACTCTCTAATCATGACAGATCCTGAGCATCTTTTCATTTGAATGTGCTGTTTTCTAAAACGCGGGTGAGTACCACTGAGGTCTCGAAAGGTTTCTGTCTGAGAGTCGGGCCTGATTTGAATTCACTTCAGAGTACCTAGCCCAGGATATTTGTTGAGGGCAGGGCTGTGTTTGCGAAGCCGCAGGCCGCAGGCCTTGTGAATGATAGGTGCCCTTCGGCAGGGTTTCTAAGGTTGTTACGGCAGTGTGCCACAAGGCGGCAGCACTGCTCCGTGTCCTCTCGGGTAACTTGGGGAAAGAAAGCCTTAGCGGGGGTCCCGGTGTTGGACGGGACATGGGGAGTCGAACGTGGCTAAACACACACCCCAGGGCTTGTGTATCCTCGCCTCCTGCCGCTTAACCTGCACTGCCCCACCCCAGGCCTATCGCAAGACTTGCAAGTGGGCTACTCGGAGGGTGCCGTGCTTCGCAGCTGGGGCGACTCTAATGAAGTGGGCTGGAGGCGGGAACCTGCCTAGCAGGAGCCCTGGAGAGCCGGTTTCCTCACAGCTCTTCCCTCTCAGCTGCTCCACCGTCCCTTGGGTACACCGGGCTTTGCTTACCCGTAGGAGGGCCACGTTGGACCGGGAGACCGTGGTACCACGCGGGGGAGAATGGGCACTAGAGGTCCCAGGGGCCGCTGGTCAGGTGGCACGTCCTCCTCCCTTGCTCCCTCAGCAGCAGCATACTCCAGCCGTGGGACCCAGGCCCGCCTAGGCTCCAGGGGTGTGTCTCCAGCCGACGACGTCAAAGAGGCCTGAGGTAACAGAGGAAAGGCATTTCTTACCCCCTCCTTGCCTTGTCATCGAATAGTCCTTATCCCTTTCGGCATAGTTTATATTACAACGTTGCGTCTGTTTGAGCTCTACGACCCTTTGATGCAATTATAAACGTAGCTGCACCCGTAGGGTTTCGGGTTCTTTGCCCTGTCGGTTTATTGAGGAATGTTTTGTAGCACTCCCTGTGCTTTCGGTTGGGTCGCCCTTGATGAGAACTTTTTGATACGTTGACTGTCTGTCTGGGAATCCCAGCCTCCTACTTCCCCCTTCCCCGGTCTCCAATTTCCCCCTATGGGAACTCCACGCTTGTCTCTTCCCTTTGTGAACCTGTGTTTCCTTTGTATGCTGCTTCCTTTGTATCCCTATTTAGACTGCACATGTAAGAGATAGCCTGCGATATGGGTCTTGCTGCCTCTAATTTACCAGAATTAGTGAGATCATCTACTGCTGCACCCATGCTGCTGCAAATAGTATGAGTTCATTTTGTTCTGTGGATGAGTGGTAGTCGAGGGAGTGTAGGTAGAACTCCTTTCTCCATTCCCCCCGCGCTCGACATTTCGTTCCTTTGTATGTCTTGGCTGTGGTAAAGGGTAACACAACGACCACTGGGGTGCAAGTGCTTCCTTCCAGTGATGCTAGTCGCTGGTTATACGACCTGCAGCGGGTTTGCCGAATCTCGGGGTCCCTCCAGTGTTTAGTTTGGTAAGGAACTTGCCTATTGACCTTCATATCGGCTGTTACCAATTTACGATCCCGGCAACGGCAATGGTAGGCTTCCCTTTTGGGCATGCCCTCTTGAGCTCTGAACGCTTTTAGCGTTTGTGAGGACTGCAGCCAGGGAAACCCTCGTTGAACTTCCTTTGCACTCTCTAATCATGACAGATCCTGAGCATCTTTTCATTTGAATGTGCTGTTTTCTAAAACGCGGGTGAGTACCACTGAGGTCTCGAAAGGTTTCTGTCTGAGAGTCGGGCCTGATTTGAATTCACTTCAGAGTACCTAGCCCAGGATATTTCTTGAGGGCAGGGCTGTGTTTGCGAAGCCGCAGGCCGCAGGCCTTGTGAATGATAGGTGCCCTTCGGCAGGGTTTCTAAGGTTGTTACGGCAGTGTGCCACAAGGCGGCAGCACTGCTCCGTGTCCTCTCGGGTAACTTGGGGAAAGAAAGCCTTAGCGGGGGTCCCGGTGTTGGACGGGACATGGGGAGTCGAACGTGGCTAAACACACACCCCAGGGCTTGTGTATCCTCGCCTCCTGCCGCTTAACCTGCACTGCCCCACCCCAGGCCTATCGCAAGACTTGCAAGTGGGCTACTCGGAGGGTGCCGTGCTTCGCAGCTGGGGCGACTCTAATGAAGTGGGCTGGAGGCGGGAACCTGCCTAGCAGGAGCCCTGGAGAGCCGGTTTCCTCACAGCTCTTCCCTCTCAGCTGCTCCACCGTCCCTTGGGTACACCGGGCTTTGCTTACCCGTAGGAGGGCCACGTTGGACCGGGAGACCGTGGTACCACGCGGGGGAGAATGGGCACTAGAGGTCCCAGGGGCCGCTGGTCAGGTGGCACGTCCTCCTCCCTTGCTCCCTCAGCAGCAGCATACTCCAGCCGTGGGACCCAGGCCCGCCTAGGCTCCAGGGGTGTGTCTCCAGCCGACGACGTCAAAGAGGCCTGAGGTAACAGAGGAAAGGCATTTCTTACCCCCTTCCTTGCCTTGTCATCGAATAGTTCTTATCCCTTTCGGCATAGTTTATATACAACGTTGCGTCTGTTTGAGCTCTACGACCCTTTGATGCAGTTATAAACGTAGCTGCACCCGTAGCGTTTCGGGTTCTTTGCCCTGTCGGTTTATTGAGGAATGTTTTGTAGCACTCCCTGTGCTTTCGGTTGGGTCGCCCTTGATGAGAACTTTTTGATACGTTGACTGTCTGTCTGGGAATCCCAGCCTCCTACTTCCCCCTTCCCCGGTCTCCAATTTCCCCCTATGGGAACTCCACGCTTGTCTCTTCCCTTTGTGAACCTGTGTTTCCTTTGTATGCTGCTTCCTTTGTATCCCTATTTAGACTGCACATGTAAGAGATAGCCTGCGATATGGGTCTTGCTGCCTCTAATTTACCAGAATTAGTGAGATCATCTACTGCTGCACCCATGCTGCTGCAAATAGTATGAGTTCATTTTGTTCTGTGGATGAGTGGTAGTCGAGGGAGTGTTGGTGGTAGAACTCCTTTCTCCATTCCCCCCGCGCTCGACATTTCGTTGCTTTGTGTGTCTTGGCTGTGGTAAAGGGTAACACAACGACCACTGGGGTGCAAGTGCTTCCTTCCAGTGATGCTAGTCGCTGGTTATACGACCTGCAGCGGGTTTGCCGAATCTCGGGGTCCCTCCAGTGTTTAGTTTGGTAAGGAACTTGCCTATTGACCTTCATATCGGCTGTCACCAATTTACGATCCCGGCAACGGCAATGGTAGGCTTCCCTTTTGGGCATGCCCTCTTGAGCTCTGAACGCTTTTAGCGTTTGTGAGGACTGCAGCCAGGGAAACCCTCGTTGAACTTCCTTTGCACTCTCTAATCATGACAGATCCTGAGCATCTTTTCATTTGAATGTGCTGTTTTCTAAAACGCGGGTGAGTACCACTGAGGTCTCGAAAGGTTTCTGTCTGAGAGTCGGGCCTGATTTGAATTCACTTCAGAGTACCTAGCCCAGGATATTTCTTGAGGGCAGGGCTGTGTTTGCGAAGCCGCAGGCCGCAGGCCTTGTGAATGATAGGTGCCCTTCGGCAGGGTTTCTAAGGTTGTTACGGCAGTGTGCCACAAGGCGGCAGCACTGCTCCGTGTCCTCTCGGGTAACTTGGGGAAAGAAAGCCTTAGCGGGGGTCCCGGTGTTGGACGGGACATGGGGAGTCGAACGTGGCTAAACACACACCCCAGGGCTTGTGTATCCTCGCCTCCTGCCGCTTAACCTGCACTGCCCCACCCCAGGCCTATCGCAAGACTTGCAAGTGGGCTACTCGGAGGGTGCCGTGCTTCGCAGCTGGGGCGACTCTAATGAAGTGGGCTGGAGGCGGGAACCTGCCTAGCAGGAGCCCTGGAGAGCCGGTTTCCTCACAGCTCTTCCCTCTCAGCTGCTCCACCGTCCCTTGGGTACACCGGGCTTTGCTTACCCGTAGGAGGGCCACGTTGGACCGGGAGACCGTGGTACCACGCGGGGGAGAATGGGCACTAGAGGTCCCAGGGGCCGCTGGTCAGGTGGCACGTCCTCCTCCCTTGCTCCCTCAGCAGCAGCATACTCCAGCCGTGGGACCCAGGCCCGCCTAGGCTCCAGGGGTGTGTCTCCAGCCGACGACGTCAAAGAGGCCTGAGGTAACAGAGGAAAGGCATTTCTTACCCCCTCCTTGCCTTGTCATCGAATAGTCCTTATCCCTTTCGGCATAGTTTATATTACAACGTTGCGTCTGTTTGAGCTCTACGACCCTTTGATGCAATTATAAACGTAGCTGCACCCGTAGGGTTTCGGGTTCTTTGCCCTGTCGGTTTATTGAGGAATGTTTTGTAGCACTCCCTGTGCTTTCGGTTGGGTCGCCCTTGATGAGAACTTTTTGATACGTTGACTGTCTGTCTGGGAATCCCAGCCTCCTACTTCCCCCTTCCCCGGTCTCCAATTTCCCCCTATGGGAACTCCACGCTTGTCTCTTCCCTTTGTGAACCTGTGTTTCCTTTGTATGCTGCTTCCTTTGTATCCCTATTTAGACTGCACATGTAAGAGATAGCCTGCGATATGGGTCTTGCTGCCTCTAATTTACCAGAATTAGTGAGATCATCTACTGCTGCACCCATGCTGCTGCAAATAGTATGAGTTCATTTTGTTCTGTGGATGAGTGGTAGTCGAGGGAGTGTAGGTAGAACTCCTTTCTCCATTCCCCCCGCGCTCGACATTTCGTTCCTTTGTATGTCTTGGCTGTGGTAAAGGGTAACACAACGACCACTGGGGTGCAAGTGCTTCCTTCCAGTGATGCTAGTCGCTGGTTATACGACCTGCAGCGGGTTTGCCGAATCTCGGGGTCCCTCCAGTGTTTAGTTTGGTAAGGAACTTGCCTATTGACCTTCATATCGGCTGTTACCAATTTACGATCCCGGCAACGGCAATGGTAGGCTTCCCTTTTGGGCATGCCCTCTTGAGCTCTGAACGCTTTTAGCGTTTGTGAGGACTGCAGCCAGGGAAACCCTCGTTGAACTTCCTTTGCACTCTCTAATCATGACAGATCCTGAGCATCTTTTCATTTGAATGTGCTGTTTTCTAAAACGCGGGTGAGTACCACTGAGGTCTCGAAAGGTTTCTGTCTGAGAGTCGGGCCTGATTTGAATTCACTTCAGAGTACCTAGCCCAGGATATTTCTTGAGGGCAGGGCTGTGTTTGCGAAGCCGCAGGCCGCAGGCCTTGTGAATGATAGGTGCCCTTCGGCAGGGTTTCTAAGGTTGTTACGGCAGTGTGCCACAAGGCGGCAGCACTGCTCCGTGTCCTCTCGGGTAACTTGGGGAAAGAAAGCCTTAGCGGGGGTCCCGGTGTTGGACGGGACATGGGGAGTCGAACGTGGCTAAACACACACCCCAGGGCTTGTGTATCCTCGCCTCCTGCCGCTTAACCTGCACTGCCCCACCCCAGGCCTATCGCAAGACTTGCAAGTGGGCTACTCGGAGGGTGCCGTGCTTCGCAGCTGGGGCGACTCTAATGAAGTGGGCTGGAGGCGGGAACCTGCCTAGCAGGAGCCCTGGAGAGCCGGTTTCCTCACAGCTCTTCCCTCTCAGCTGCTCCACCGTCCCTTGGGTACACCGGGCTTTGCTTACCCGTAGGAGGGCCACGTTGGACCGGGAGACCGTGGTACCACGCGGGGGAGAATGGGCACTAGAGGTCCCAGGGGCCGCTGGTCAGGTGGCACGTCCTCCTCCCTTGCTCCCTCAGCAGCAGCATACTCCAGCCGTGGGACCCAGGCCCGCCTAGGCTCCAGGGGTGTGTCTCCAGCCGACGACGTCAAAGAGGCCTGAGGTAACAGAGGAAAGGCATTTCTTACCCCCTTCCTTGCCTTGTCATCGAATAGTTCTTATCCCTTTCGGCATAGTTTATATACAACGTTGCGTCTGTTTGAGCTCTACGACCCTTTGATGCAGTTATAAACGTAGCTGCACCCGTAGCGTTTCGGGTTCTTTGCCCTGTCGGTTTATTGGGGAATGTTTTGTAGCACTCCCTGTGCTTTCGGTTGGGTCGCCCTTGATGAGAACTTTTTGATACGTTGACTGTCTGTCTGGGAATCCCAGCCTCCTACTTCCCCCTTCCCCGGTCTCCAATTTCCCCCTATGGGAACTCCACGCTTGTCTCTTCCCTTTGTGAACCTGTGTTTCCTTTGTATGCTGCTTCCTTTGTATCCCTATTTAGACTGCACATGTAAGAGATAGCCTGCGATATGGGTCTTGCTGCCTCTAATTTACCAGAATTAGTGAGATCATCTACTGCTGCACCCATGCTGCTGCAAATAGTATGAGTTCATTTTGTTCTGTGGATGAGTGGTAGTCGAGGGAGTGTTGGTGGTAGAACTCCTTTCTCCATTCCCCCCGCGCTCGACATTTCGTTGCTTTGTGTGTCTTGGCTGTGGTAAAGGGTAACACAACGACCACTGGGGTGCAAGTGCTTCCTTCCAGTGATGCTAGTCGCTGGTTATACGACCTGCAGCGGGTTTGCCGAATCTCGGGGTCCCTCCAGTGTTTAGTTTGGTAAGGAACTTGCCTATTGACCTTCATATCGGCTGTCACCAATTTACGATCCCGGCAACGGCAATGGTAGGCTTCCCTTTTGGGCATGCCCTCTTGAGCTCTGAACGCTTTTAGCGTTTGTGAGGACTGCAGCCAGGGAAACCCTCGTTGAACTTCCTTTGCACTCTCTAATCATGACAGATCCTGAGCATCTTTTCATTTGAATGTGCTGTTTTCTAAAACGCGGGTGAGTACCACTGAGGTCTCGAAAGGTTTCTGTCTGAGAGTCGGGCCTGATTTGAATTCACTTCAGAGTACCTAGCCCAGGATATTTCTTGAGGGCAGGGCTGTGTTTGCGAAGCCGCAGGCCGCAGGCCTTGTGAATGATAGGTGCCCTTCGGCAGGGTTTCTAAGGTTGTTACGGCAGTGTGCCACAAGGCGGCAGCACTGCTCCGTGTCCTCTCGGGTAACTTGGGGAAAGAAAGCCTTAGCGGGGGTCCCGGTGTTGGACGGGACATGGGGAGTCGAACGTGGCTAAACACACACCCCAGGGCTTGTGTATCCTCGCCTCCTGCCGCTTAACCTGCACTGCCCCACCCCAGGCCTATCGCAAGACTTGCAAGTGGGCTACTCGGAGGGTGCCGTGCTTCGCAGCTGGGGCGACTCTAATGAAGTGGGCTGGAGGCGGGAACCTGCCTAGCAGGAGCCCTGGAGAGCCGGTTTCCTCACAGCTCTTCCCTCTCAGCTGCTCCACCGTCCCTTGGGTACACCGGGCTTTGCTTACCCGTAGGAGGGCCACGTTGGACCGGGAGACCGTGGTACCACGCGGGGGAGAATGGGCACTAGAGGTCCCAGGGGCCGCTGGTCAGGTGGCACGTCCTCCTCCCTTGCTCCCTCAGCAGCAGCATACTCCAGCCGTGGGACCCAGGCCCGCCTAGGCTCCAGGGGTGTGTCTCCAGCCGACGACGTCAAAGAGGCCTGAGGTAACAGAGGAAAGGCATTTCTTACCCCCTTCCTTGCCTTGTCATCGAATAGTTCTTATCCCTTTCGGCATAGTTTATATACAACGTTGCGTCTGTTTGAGCTCTACGACCCTTTGATGCAGTTATAAACGTAGCTGCACCCGTAGCGTTTCGGGTTCTTTGCCCTGTCGGTTTATTGG